>NC_090324.1:80617667-80863648 GCF_040869045.1 Eurosta solidaginis | reverse complement strand
CCACCTATAGAACTAAGGCCCACTCCCTTTTAAAATACTCATTAACACTTTTCGTTTGATACCCGTATTATACAAACGCATTCTAGAGTCACCCCTGGTCCACCTTTATGCCGATATCTCGAAAAGGCGACCACCTATACAACTACCACCACTCCCTTTTAAAAGCCTCATTAATACCTTTAATTTGATACCCATATCGTACAAACACATTCTAGAGTCACCCCTAGTCCACCTTTATGGCTATATCTCGAAAAGGCGTCCACCTATAGAACTAAGCCCCACGCCTTTTTAAAATACTCATTAACACCTTTCGTTTGATACCCATATTGTACAAACGCATTCTAGAGTCACCCCTGGTCGACCTTTATGCCGATATCTCGAAAAGGCGACCACCTATACAACTACCACCACTCCCTTTTAAAACCCTCATTAATACCTTTAATTTGATACCCATATCGTACAAAAACATTCTAGAGTCACACCTGGTCCACCTTTATGGCGATATCTCGAAAAGGCGTCCACCTATAGAAATAAGCCCCACGCCCTTTTAAAATACTCATTAACACCTTTCGTTTGATACCCATATTGTACAACCTATCCTAGAGTCACCCCTGGTCCACCTTTATGGCGATATCTCGAAACGGCGTCCACCTATGGAACTAAGGAACACTCCCTTTTAAAATACTCATTAACACCTTTCATTTGATACCCATATCGTACAAACAAATTCTAGAGTCTACCCTGATCCACCTTTATGGCGATATCCCTAAATGGCGTCCACCTATAGAACTATGGCCCACTCCCTCATAAAATACTCTTTAATACCTTTCATTTGATACACATTTCATACAAACACATTCCAGGGTTACCCTCGGTTCATTTTCCTACATGGTGATTTTCCCTTATGTTGTCACCCACAAATCACACACAGAAGATTGTGCATTCACGAGTTCAAAATTGTTTCGTTCTGCGCATCCACGCCACACTTGACTGCTTCAGCGAATGAAAGAAAGAGAGAAAAAAACAAGTGCTAAAGGAAAATGACGTAAAAATAGCCCATAAAATAATGTTTACAAGCGCAATGCGCCACCCTCTATAATTCCATCATGGTTGTCACCATAGCTCTCAACTGAGTATGTAATGTTCGGTTACACCCGAACTTAACCTTCCTTACTTGTTTTTTTATGTCTTATCAGCTGATTTTTCAAACCACTATTATTTTTCATATGTGGGGTTGACTTACCGCTCTTCTGTCAATACCTGTGTCTGGGTACTGTACCTCATATTGTATGATGTGCCTGTTTTCGTTCACTTTCTGTGGTCGTTGCTTTGTTGATTTCCAACTGTCGTTAACTGTACCAAATCTTTTTCTTCGATTTTTTTTTTGCTTTTTAAGGAAACCTTACTTTTTTGGTGTTAATAGAATAAGCACTTTTTCGCCACTTTTAGCAATTTCTTACTAATTTTTTCCTTAACTTGTTTTTTTCGGGTAAGTACAAAATTTGAGATTTTTTTCTTTTTTATTCCACCACAGGTAATTATAATATTTTCCCAATTTTTTCTTTCACACTCTAATGCACTTTAATTTATTTACAGCTTTAGCAAGTATACTAGGAACTCATATGTAAGTATTTTTATTTAATCTTTATTTTCTTTTTTTTCTTTTCAGGTATACTTTTGGTCGTTTATATAGTATTGTCACAGATATTAGCATCGCTAAGTTATACCATCACTAAGGCGATGCTAAGGCCACGATAAGCAGAATTTACGTCAATAATCAAATCATGTATACACATATATAAGGCAGCCGAAAGATGTCACACACATATGCATTTACTTATACGTCTATGTATGCGCGAGAGACTGTAAACTACAAACATTCACATCAATAATTCAATCATTATGCATCTACATAAACGAATAAATAATTGCGTCTACACATATGTATGTACGTATACGAGCAGCGGAGCGGTAATGCACAAACACATGCATATATCTTATCTGAGTTTTCACAAGAGAGAGCAATAAATTGTGCACGTAGTTGTGGCTGGCGATTTTGTAGCCGAAAATAACTAGTAAGTTCTGGAAATCGAAGAGCCTAGATGTATGCAGCGTAAACTATAAAAGTGGCGCAAGCGAGTAAGAAGTAATTCAGTTTGAGTTGAGCTATCAATCAGTTTGACTAAGCACGCGATCTGGCGGCCAATAGTAGAGTTTCATTTGAGTTATCAGTCAGTTTCAAAAGTCAGCGAGTAGCAAAGTATAAGTGTTATTGTGAAGTACTTTAATAAAGGCCATTTTCCATTATTCAATATTGGAGTTATTTATTCAACAGTTTAGTGATTCGAACTTAGCAGAGGATTGCAAATAAGAGGATTTGCAGCAAATTCGTTACAATTGGTGTCAGAAGAGGAATTGTTGAATAAATTCCGAAGACTTCGAATAAACTTGGACATGCCAAAGTTGAGTGAATTGGGGATCCAGCAACTGAAGGAGGAGTTGGAAGTCCGTGGAGTGGCTACTTTTGGCGATAAATCCCAGCTACAAAAACGACTAAGTGTAGCTATGGTATTTGAAGGAATCTACAATGCTGAGGGGTATGACTTTCATTATGAGAGCGACAAAACAACAACAAAAATGGAAGAAAAAAAACGAAACACCGCAGACAGTGACGAACACAGTATCTGTACAAACATCGACAATGGCAACTCAGCTGGAGTCACAGGAGGCACGCATTTACGAAATGGCGTCGCAAATGTCATCTCAATTGGAAGAACAGAAGACATATATGTCATCTCAATTGGAAGCGCAAGAGGCACGTATATCTGGAATGTCGACAAACATTTCGGAACAGGTATCATCGCAGCTCTTTGCGAAACTGGACGAGCAGGATGCAAAAATTTTACAACTTGAGGACAAAATTGATGCCGATATAGAAGCGTTGAAAGGTCGTATGCAACAGTTACAACTAAATCGCTCAGCTGGTCCAGCGAGCAATCCGAAGATAAAAATTCTATCTTTTGACGGCTCTGTTCCTTTCGAGGTATTCAAGCTTCAATTTGAGAAGACGTCAGCAGTGAACAACTGGAATGCTGAAGATAAAGTGGCTGCTCTATACGTAGCATTGAAGGGGCCAGCAGCCGAAATCCTACAGACGATTCCCGAAGGAGAGCGGAACAACTATGAAGCATTGATGGCCGCTGTCGAGAGACGATATGGAAGCGAGCATAGAAAACAGATATACCAAATTGAGTTGCAAAACCGTTACCAAAAAGCAAACGAGACGTTACAGGAGTTTGCTTCGGATGTTGAAAGATTGGCTCATCTTGCAAATGCGGACGCACCCGTGGTATACACAGAAAGGGTAAAGATTCAGAGCTTTATTAACGGCATACGGGACGTCGAAACGAAGCGAGCCACATACGCGAACCCAAAGTCAACATTTGCTGAAACGGTATCCCATGAACTGACTCAGGAAACAGCGTCACTTTTGAGTAAGCCCGCATACAAAGCTCATCGCGTGGAAGTGGAAAGGCCCGATTGGGTAGACACAATTTTGGAAGCACTGAAGGGATTACAACAAAATAATGCCGGAGTTATGAAGTGTTTCAAGTGCGGTAACCCAAGTCACATTGCACGTCATTGCAGAACCGGTCATGAAAGTTCCAACTTGGCTGGTCGTAAACGCAAAGCTGCAGGAGATAAACAAGAGCGAGTCAAATGTAAAAATCGAGGACTTGCCCCAGCTATGGAATGTCGTGTGATACCTATCTCGCAAACTGGAAGGAAATCGAGCAGTCTTACCGTAAAAGGAAATGTGGATGGCAAGGAGCGTGTACTGACTGTAGATACGGGCGCATCTCATTCATTGATCCGATCTGATTTGGTCAACAGGAAAGTAAAGCCATTACCTGGAGCAAGATTGCGTACGATTACTGGCGAGTATAACCAAGTCCAGGGAGAAGTGGTATGTGAGGTCTTAATTGGGGAGGTCATGGTTCTACACAAATTCGTTGTGGCAGAAATCGTTGATGAAGTCATATTGGGAGTGGATTTCCTAGTTGACTATAACATCAGGATCGACATGCAGAAAAGGATTATGCATTATAAGAACCAGGATGTGCCAATTAACTTCAGTTTGGAAAAAGGTTTCAGCAGTAATCGAGTACTAGTGGAGAAAAGTCGACAAAGGCCACGAAATTCAAAGGTAAAGGTTGATGAAACGAATGGGCCAAACAAAGCGAAATCAAAAGTACCTGCGAGAAAAACACCGGCATTGACAAACCCTAATGGACGCACTAAAACGACTGCAAGAATTTTGCAGGAAGCATGCAAGGGTGGTTTCAAGCCATCGCGCACTTCTGTTGGGAAACGGCGGAACGATACTGTCAAGCCTATCCGTCAAGCGCAAGCTCTGCGAAGTAGTTCATTGGTCAAACAACAGAGTGCGAGGGAACGACTACGGATAATGAGTAGTAAGATCAAACGCAGGTACAATGAGAACAATAATTCGGAAGGGTTCTTGGAGGGAGATTTGGTACTGTTAAACAACCCTCGTCGGCGGAAAGTTGTTCCAGCCAAATTTCGGTGCATTTGGGAAGGCCCGTACAAGGTTGTGAATAAGATCAGTAATTCCATCTACCGCATACAAACCATTGGGAAACCACGAAATAGAAAGGTGGTTCATTTGGAGATGCTAGCGGCGTTTAGATCGAGAGATTTGTCTGACCGGGACGATCAGACTTAGGTGGAGGGCAGTGTCACGGATATTAGCATCGCTAAGTTATATCATCACTAAGGCGATGCTAAGGCCACGATAAGCAGAATTTACGTCAATAATCAAATCATGTATACATATATATAAGGCAGCCGAAAGATGTCACACACAGATGCATTTACTTATACGCCTATGTATGCGCGAGAGACTGTAAACTACAAACATTCACATCAATAATTCAATCATTATGTATATACATAAACGAATAAATAATTGCGTCTACACATATGTACGTATACGAGCAGCGGAGCGGTAATGCACAAACACATGCATATATTTTATCTGAGTTGTCACAAGAGAGAGCAATAAATTGTGCACGTAGTTGTGGCTGGCGATTTTGTAGCCGAAAATAACTAGTAAGTTCTGGAAGTCGAAGAGCCTAAAAGTATGCAGCATAAACTACAAAAGTGGCGCAAGCGAGTAAGAAGTAATTCAGTTTGAGTTGAGCTATCAATCAGTTTGATTAAGCATGCGATCTGGCGGCCAATAGTAGAGTTTCATTTGAGTTATCAGTCAGTTTGGTTATTAAGCCAGCGAGTAGCAAAGTATAAGTGTTATTGTGAAGTACTTTAATAAAGGCCATTTTCCATTATTCAATATTGGAGTTATTTATTCAACAGTTTAGTGATTCGAACTTAGCAGAGGATTGCAAATAAGAGGATTTGCAAGTAAATTCGTTACAGTATCTATATATTTTTTGCACCTTTTTGTATTATACACTTATCTGATTTCTTTTTCTTTTCAGCTTCTATACTTCTTCTTTACTTTCTTTTTTCCATACATATATATACATATTTTTGATTTTTAATTCAATGTAATTAATTTGCGAAACAATTTTCTTCTTTTTTAGGTACTGTCTAATGCTCACTTTATGATATGATATATGTACATATGCATAAACGCATGTGTTTTAATTTTTTCACTTCTCTTTATTTCTTTTCCAGCTTTTTATGTGCCACTAGTGCAGGTATACTGCTCGTGGTAAAGTAAAATAATATAATTATAAATTTTGTTAAAACCTTCGCAGGGATTTTGCACTTTATTTTGTTTGCACTGATTAATTTCGGTAAACTTTTTGTGATTTTTTTATGCGCGCCGCGAAATCGTTTTTTAAAATGAGTTTATTAAGTTTTTTCTCTCACTTTGCTTTTTATTAAATATTTCAAATTAGGTTTATTTTTAGGTCACTGTTCACTTTTTTGGCGACGAAGGACCATGTTACGGAATGGTCGAAATATTAGGGCTTTCCCGACTTCCCTTCCTTTTTTCTTTAAAGAAAACACTGCCTTTTCACTACTTTCACAGACTTGAACTTTATTAATTATTTTAGTATCCGTACGGAGCGACTGTATAAGAACGGCTATATAGAATTTGAAGAGCACCTTTTTCTCAAGCTTAGTTAGCAAAAGTATATAATAATTCAAAGTACATTCAGTGGTAAACGGTTACTTAGCTAACTCTCGTACAAAATACATATGTATTAGAATTGTATAGCAAATTTTAATTCATATTTACAGGGTGATGTTTTTTCTTTTTTATTTTATAATGGTATTTTAAGGTAAGTATTTTCAGGTGAGAATTTTGAGGTGAGTATTTTCAGGTAAGTATTTTTAAATAATTCAAGGGTAGAAACGTATACTTAAGGTAAATATATATTGGTAGCACAGAATATTCCAAGAATTCACTAGTAAGTACTGTGAGGACCAAATAAATCCTCATTAATTTGGCCAACACAAAACGACCCCACAACATATTTGACACGACATTAACACAACAAGTGGCCACAAAAGGCTCTAGCAACACGATCAACCAACAAGTCTCAGCAACACAACGAGCGGTCGCAACATTCAACAGCAACACGGTGACCATGGCAACGCAACCATTTGAACTAGCAACACCAAACACAACAGCCATAAAAGGAGCGACACAGAAGCACAGCAGTCAGTCCGCACGCGGTTGTGGTCGCGACCGGAGCTACTATTGGAGCGCTCTGGAAGGCATATCGGTTTTGACTATTGCAAGCCAGTGCGTTTCATAGGAGAAACATATTTGACACGACATTAACACAACAAGTGGCCACAAAAGGCTCTAGCAACACGGCCAACCAACACATATCAGCAACACAACGAGCGCTCGCAACATTCAACAGCAACACGGTGACCATGGCAACGCAACCTTTTGAGCTAGCAACACCAAACACAACAGCCATAAAAGGAGCGACACAGCAGCACAGCAGTCAGTCAGCACGCGGTTGTGGTCGCGACCGGAGCTACAATTGGAGCGCTCTGGAAGGCATATCGGTTTTGACCATTGCAAGCCAGTGCGTTTCATAGGAGAAAGTCGTGGACTGAAGATTGTGGGTAAGCTGGTTTTGACCGCTCTACAACGCTTAAGCCAACGCTTACTCTCTCGTAAGCAAACGTCATCCACAGCATCGTGATCTCGCGCTCATCCAAACGTTAAACGTGGCAGAAGTACGTCGGCATCCGCAGTAGCAGTGAATTGAAGTGAAACGCCACAACGTGACTGTACCGAGGCTAACGGAATCCACCTAACGGAACGCGAAGTTGTGATTGTTACCCTAGCAGCATTTGGAGGGCATCTGAAAGGCGTATCGGTTTTGACCATCGCAATACAGTTCCCTTCATAGGAGAAAGCCGTGGGCTGAGGATTGTGTCTAAGCTGGTTTTGACCGCTCTACAACGCCTTAGATAACGCTCGCTCCCTGCGAAGCAAAGGCCCACAACGACGCGAGCCCGCGCACCACCGCCGTAAGCCTCGGCAGAAACAGCAGCGCTACGCTAGCATACGACGTTGGCCGCAGCAGAATTATACGAGCATACGACGCTGGCCGCAGCAGCGATACGCAAGCATACGAAGATGGCCACAGCAGATTCACGCAAGCATACGACGTAGGGCGCGACAGAGTATCGCCCAGCAAATACGAGTAGACGCCGACGCAAGGCGTGGCAGAGAATCACCCAGCAACCAGCAATACAAATAGACGCCGACGCAAGGCGCAGCAGAGTAATACAAGTAAACGCCGGCGTAAGGCGCGTCAAGGCACAGACGCCACATACTAACGGGATCCGTCTAACGGAACACGGCGACAGAGCATCGCCTCAGCAATACAAGTAGACGCCGACGTAAGGCGCGACAGAGCACCGCAGCAGAGAGAGACGCCGTCATAAGGCGCGTCAAGGCACCGACGCCACATACTAACGGGACCCAGCTAACGGAATACGGCCGGACCGCTAAGGCCCGCCACCGCAACCAAGGATACCGCAAGATAATCCAAGTGAAATTGAAAATGAAGTATACAAACACGTTTTATTTTATATTATAGAATTTAGAACCAATAAAGAAAGTGAAGTTTTTATATTAAATCGGTTTGCAAGGTGCCCCTTTAATACAAATTTATTGTAAACGAACCCTGGGCACGGCGAGTATACCCCAGCAAATATCAGAGAAGCAACGGGGCACGAAAAAGCTTCGTTACAGTACCTAGGTTTTTTCAAAAGTTTTCCATATAGGTAATAAAGGTAAGTATAAAGGTAAATATATGTATGTATATGTATAGCTTATCATAAATCAATTAGATTTGGATCCATGTCCTCAACAGTCTGTTTGTTTTTGTTGTGCCTTTTTGTTGTTGAAAATTAAGATTATGCCCCTGACGATGCCAAGGAGCTTGGCGAAACGTAGGGCGATATCTTTTAGAAAAAGTACGAGTTTTACTTGGACTAACTACACTAGACCAGCAAAGCCTAATAAAAATCAATATATATATATATTTAGTTCCGTGGGAACTGCAATCTAAGCAAAAATGGAATAAGTTGTGGGAAATGCAACGTAAGCATAAATAAATCGTGGGAACAATTTGTGTGCCAGTAAAGGCTTGTGGTGAGCATTTAGTCGACTTTAAAATGAAATATAATAAGCTTCAAATTAGTAGACAGCATACGGAGTGGACTACCATGGCATTGTATTGTATCCAAAGTGAATGCATACATATCTACACACATAACACGCGTGGTGTCTACGTTGGTTAGTCTGTAACTAAGAATTAGCTGACACCACGTATTCCTTTACTCCAATATTTTCACACGCTTTCAGCAAGTGCATTGCAGCAGCTTATGAATGTGTCTACGAATGTGTAAGCATACGCTTGGCTACGTGCCTTTCGTTAGACTTAGTAAGACTGTAAGAATTAGAGTAAAACTGTATACAGGTATATTCCACAAGGCGATCCTGCCATTTTTCAACAAATAACTGAAAAATACCCCCAGGACTTTAGCTGAAAATAAATTGGTGTATTGATTTCCCTTGGGACGATCCTTGTCCTTAATATGGTAGATTGCATACACAAACGAGAGAAAAGGGATTCTCTACATTTTAAGGAATATACCCATTAATCCCTTTCATTTGATACCCATATCGTACAAACAAATTCTAGGGTCACCCCTGGTCCACCTTTATGGCGATATCTCGAAACGGTGTCCACCTATGGAACTAAGGATCACTCCCTTTTAAAATACTCATTAACACCTTTCATTTGATACCCATATCGTACAAACAAATTCTAGAGTCACCCCTGGTCCACCTTTATGCCGATATCTCGAAAAGACGACCACCTATACAACTACCACCACTCGCTTTTAAAACCCTCATTAGTACCTTTAATTTGATACCCATATCGTACAAACAAATTCTGGAGTCACCCTTGGTCCACCTTTATGGCGATATCTCGAAAATACGTCCACCTATAGAACTAAGCCCTACGCCCTTTTAAAATACTCATTAACACCTTTCGTTTGATACCCATATTGTACAAACACATTCTAGAGTCACCGCTGGTCCACCTTTATGGCGATATCTCGAAAAGGCGTCCACCTATAGAACTAAGGCCCACTGCCTTTTAAAATACTCATTAACACTTTTCATTTGATACCCATATTGTACAAACGCATTCTAGAGTCACCCCTGGTCCACCTTTATGCCGATATCTCGAAAAGGCGACCACCTATACAACTACCACCACTCCATTTTAAAACCCTCATTAATACTGTAACGAATTTGCTGCAAATCTTCTTATTTGCCCTTTTGCTAGGTTCGTATCGCTAAACTGTTGAATAAATAACTCCAATATTGAATAATGGAAAAAATGACCTTTATTAAAATACTTCACAATAACACTCAAACTGTGCAACGAATAGCTTAATAACCAAACTGATAGCTTAAATGAAACTGACTTTCAAAATAATACTGCTATTGCTCGCTAGATATCGTCTTAGTCGTAACTGCTTGACAACTCAAATCAAACTGAATTACTTCTTACTCGCCTGCCCCGCTTTTATAGTTTACGCTGCATACTTCTAGGCTCTTCGATTTCCAGAAGTTACTAGTTAGTTCGGCTACAAAATCGCCAGCCACAACTACGTGCACAAATTATTGCTCTCTCTTGTGACAACTCAGATAAGATATATGCATGTATTTGTGCATTGCCGCTCAGATGTTCGTATACGTACATATGTGTAGACGCAATTATTTATTCGTTTATGTAGATACATAATGATTGAATTATTGATGTGCATTCACGTCACTGGTTAGCATCGGCTTAGAGACGATAGCATCGCTCAGTGCTGCTAACATTCGTTACACTGCCCTCCACCTAAGTCTCATCGTCCCGATCAGACAAATCTCTCGATCTAAACGCCGCTAGCATCTCCAAATGAACCACCTTTCTATTTCGTGGTTTCCCAATGGTTTGTATGCGGTAGATTGAATTACTGATCTTCTTCACAACCTTGTACGGGCCTTCCCAAATGCACCGAATTTTGGCTGGAACACCTTTCCGCCGATGAGGGTTGTTTAACAGTACCAAATCTCCCTCCAAGAATCCTTCCGAATTATTGTTCTTATTGTACCTGCGTTTGATCTTACTACTCATTATCCTTAGTCGTTTCCTCGCACTCTGTTGTTTGACCAATGAACTACTTCGCAGAGCTTGCGCTTGACGGATTGGCTTGAGAGTATCGTTCCGCCGTTTCCCAACAGAAGTGCGCGATGGCTTGAAACCACCCTTGCATGCTTCCTGCAAAATTCTTGCAGTCGTTTTAGTGCGTCCATTAGGGTTTGTCAATGCCGGTGTTTTTCTCGCAGGTACTTTTGATTTCGCTTTGTTTGGCCCATTCGTTTCATCAACCTTTACCTTTGACTTTCGTGGCCTTTGTCGACTTTTCTCCACCAGTACTCGATTACTGCTGAAACCTTTTTCCAAACTAAAGTTAAGTGGTATGTCCTGGTTCTTATAGCGCATAATTTTTCTCCGCATATCGATCCTGACGTCATGGTCAACCAAGAAGTCCACTCCCAATATGACTTCATCAACGATCTCCGCCACAACGAATTTGTGTAGAACCATGACTTTTCCAATTAATACCTCACACACCACTTCGCCTTGGACTTGATTATACTCGCCTGTGACCGTAAGCAACCTTGCTCCAGGTAACGGTTTTACTCTCCTGTTGACCAAGTCAGATCGGATCAAGGAATGAGATGCGCCCGTATCTACAGTCAGTACTCGTTCTTTGCCATCCACATTCCCTCTGACGGAAAGACTGCTCGATTTTCTACCAATTTGCGACACAGATATCACAGGGCATTCAATAGCTGGATCTAGCTCTCTGCCTCTTACTCGCTCTTGCTCATCTGCTCTAGCTTTGCGTTTATGGCCACCCACATTGTTGGAACTATTAGGACCAAGATCGTAATAACGTGCAATGTGACCTAGGTTGCCGCACTTGAAACATTTAATAACTCCGGCATTCTTCTTTTGAGATCCCTTCAGTGCTTCCAAAATTGTGTCTACCCACTCTGGCCTTTCTACTTAAACACGGTGTGCCTTATATGCTGGTTTACTTAATAGAGGCAGTTTCCTGAGTCAATGCATGTGATACCGTTTCAGCAAATGTCAGTTTTGGGTTTGCGTATGTAGCTCGCTTCGTTTCCACGTCTCGTATGCCATTTATAAAACTCTGGATTTTTACCCTCTCGGTGTATTCCACGGATGCGTCCGCATTTGCGAGATGAGCCAACCTTTCAACATCTGAAGCAAACTCCTGCAATGTCTCATTTGCTTTTTGGTAGCGGTTTTGCAACTCAATTTGGAATATTTGTTTCCTATGCTCGCTTCCGTAACGTCTCTCGACAGCGGCCATCAATGCTTCATAGTTGTTCCGCTCTCCCTCGGGAATCGTCTGTAGGATTTCGGCTGCTGGCCCTTTCAATGCCACGAATAGAGCTGCAACTTTATCTTCATCATTCCAGTTGTTCGCTGTCGACGTCTTCTCAAATTGGAGCTTAAATACCTGGAATGGAACAGAACCATCAAACGTTGGGGATTTTACCTTCAGAGTAGACGTTGAAGTGATTGGACGGTTCAATTGTAACTCCTGAATCCGATCTTTCAAAGCATCCATCTCGGCCTCCACTTTATTTTGTCGTTCACTAACAGCCTCCAGCTGCGATGAGAATTTTTTTTCCTGTGCCTCCAGCTTTGTTGAGATACGTTCTTCTTGTGCTTCGAGTTGTAATGTTATGCGTGCCTCTTGTTCTTTTAATTGTTCTGCAATTTGTGACGCCATGTGTGTTTTCTGTTCTTCCAATTGTGATGCCATATATGTATTCTGTTCTTCCAGTTGAGATGACATGTTGGTGGATATTTGCGATGACTTTTCTGTTATACGTGCCTCTTGCGCTTCCAGTTGGGATGCCAATTGCGACGACATTGATGCTACTGTCGATGTTTGTGCAGATATTGCAGCCAGTATCATGTTCAAGTCTGTGCTGGTAACCGTCTGCGATGTTTCGTTTTTCTCTTCAATTTTTGTTGTCTCCTCGTCATCAAGGTGAAAGACATACTCTTCCACATCAATTCCTTCTGCTTCCATTGCCTCTCGTAGCCGTGCCTGAAGTTCGAGTTTAACGCCGCTTGTATTCAATCCACGGCTCTCTAACTCCTTCTTCAGTTGCTGGATCTTTAATTCACTGAACTTTGCCATGTACCTGTTGTCTTCTGGAATTTATTCAACAATTCCTCTTCTGACACCAATTGTAACGAATTTGCTGCAAATCTTTTTATTTGCCCTTTTGCTAGGTTCGTATCGCTAAACTGTTGAATAAATAACTCCAATATTGAATAATGGAAAAAATGGCCTTTATTAAAATACTTCACAATAACACTCAAGCTGTGCAACGAATAGCTTAATAACCAAACTGATAGCTTAAACGAAACTGACTTTCAAAATAATACTGCTATTGCTCGCTAGATATCGTCTTAG
The DNA here is from genome assembly GCF_040869045.1 of Eurosta solidaginis. Taxonomy (NCBI): domain Eukaryota; kingdom Metazoa; phylum Arthropoda; class Insecta; order Diptera; family Tephritidae; genus Eurosta; species Eurosta solidaginis. Next base: position 80,850,529 of record NC_090324.1, on the reverse strand, counting down.
TCGGAACTGCTTGACAACTCAAATCAAACTGAATTACTTCTTACTCGCCTGCCCCGCTTTTATAGTTTACGCTGCATACTTCTAGGCTCTTCGATTTCCAGAAGTTACTAGTTAGTTCGGCTACAAAATCGGCAGCCACTACTACGTGCACAAATTATTGCTCTCTCTTGTGACAACTCAGATAAGATATATGCATGTATTTGTGCATTGCCGCTCAGATGTTCATATACGTACATATATGTAGACGCAATTATTTATTCGTTTATGTAGATACATAATGATTGAATTATTGATGTGCATTCACGTCACTGGTTAGCATCGGCTTAGAGACGATAGCATCGCTCAGTGCTGCTAACATTCGTTACAATACCTTTAATTTGATACCCATATCGTACAAACACATTCGAGAGTCACCCCTAGTCCACCTTTATGGCTATATCTCGAAAAGGCGTCCACCTATATAACTAAGCCCCACGGCCTTTTAAAATACTTATTAACACCTTTTGTTTGATACCCATATTGTACAAACGCATTCTAGAGTCACCCCTGGTCCACCTATTTGACGATATCTCGAAACGGCGTCCACCTATGGAACTAGGGATCACTCCCTTTTAAAATACTCATTAACACCTTTCATTTGATACCCATATCGTACAAACAATTTCTAGAGTCACCCCTGGTCCACCTTTATGCCGAACTACCACCACTCCCTTTTAAAACCCTAATTTATACCTTTAATTTGATACCTATATTGTACAAACACATTCTAGAGTCACCCCTGGTCCACCTTTATGGCGATATCTCGAAAGAACTAAGCCCACTCCCTTTTAAAATACCCGACACTTTTCGTTTGATACCCGTATTGTACAAACGCATTCTAGAGTCACCCCTGGTCCACCTTTATGCCGATATCTCGAAAAGGCTAACACCTATACAACTACCACCACTCCCTTTTAAAACCCTCATTAATACCTTTAATTTGATACCAATATCGTACAAACACATTCTAGAGTCACCCCTAGTCCACCTTTATGGCTATATCTCGAAAAGGCGTCCACCTATAGAACAGAGCCCCACGCCCTTTTAAAATACTCATTAACACCTTTCGTTTGATACCCATATTGTACAAACGCATTCTAGAGTCACCCCTGGTCCACCTTTATGGCAATATCTCGAAACGGCGTCCACCTATGGAACTAGGGATCACTCCCTTTTAAAATACTCATTAACACCTTTCATTTGATACCCATATCGTACAAACAAATTCTAGAGTCACCCCTGGTCCACCTTTATGCCGATATCTCGAAAAGGCGACCACCTATACAACTACTACCACTCCCTTTTAAAACCCTCATTAATACCTTTAATTTGATACCCATATCCTACAAAAACATTCTAGAGTCACCCCTGGTCCACCTTTATGGCGATATCTCGAAAAGGCGTCCACCTATAGAACTAAGCCCCACGCCCTTTTAAAATACTCATTAACACCTTTCGTTTGATACCCATATTGTACAAACGCATTCTAGAGTCACACCTGGTCCACCTTTATAGCGATATCTCGAAACGGCGTCCACCTATGGAACTAAGGAACACTCCCTTTTAAAATACTCATTAACACCTTTCATTTGATACCCATATCGTACAAACAAATTCTAGAGTCAACCCTGATCCACCTTTATGGCGATATCCCTAAATGGCGTCCACCTATAGAACTATGGCCCACTCCCTCATAAAATACTCTTTAATACCTTTCATTTGATACACATTTCATACAAACACATTCCCGGGTTACCCTCGGTTCATTTTCCTACATGGTTATTTTCCCTTATGTTGTCACCCACAAATCACACACAGAAGATTGTGCATTCACGAGTTCAGTTTGTCGGCTTCAACTTTTTTTGGGTGGTTTTACATTCATCCCGAATGGAAAAAAATGACATGAATTTTGAACTTTTGCGGTAGATATACCTAGGCTAACTTGGCTGCTTTAACTAATTACATTTATTTGTACTTATATTTGTTATGCTTAATTTTTCATTTATTGTAAGCCTACATATTTCCATATATGAATAATAATAGTTTATGTATTATTCTCTTTTTTCTGTAAGGTAGCGTAGTTATTTTAATTAATTACATTTATCTGTTCCTTCAGCCTACCTATTTACATACATGAATATTAATAGTTTTTATATCTTTTTTGTTTGTTTTCTTTGTACTTCAAAATTTCATTTACATCGGTTTTGTATAGTGACTTATACATGCATTTTCTATTTGTTTATTTTACTTACATTACGTATTGTTTTCACCGTTTGACATATTTTTATTTAAATTTGCTTTTACTTAAATTAAGTATGGTTTTAAAGTATGATAAATTTTGATTTAAATTTGCTTTATTAGCGAAATGAAACAATAAAAACTTTATTTTTTGACTATCTCTAAATGAAATTAGGTACATTCGATTTTATTTATCTCGGCACTGCCCTTATGCGGTTTTTATACTCAGTTGAGCAGAGCTCACAGAGTATATTAACTTTGATTGCATAACGGTTGGTTGTACAGGTATAAAGGAATCGAGATAGATATAGACTTCCATATATCAAAATCATCAGTATCGAAAAAAAATTTGATTGAGCCATGCCCGTCCGTCCGTCCGTCTGTCCGTTAACACGATAACTTGAGTAAATTTTGAGGTATCTTGATGAAATTTGGTATGTAGGTTCCTGGGCACTCATCTCAGATCTCTATTTAAAATGAACGATATCGGACTATAACTACGCCAACTTTTTCGATATCGAAAATTTCGAAAAACTGAAAAAATGCGATAATTCATTGCCAAAGATGGATAAAGCGATGAAACTTGGTAGGTGGGTTGACCTTATGACGCAGAATAGAAAATTAGTAAAATTTGGACAATGCGCGTGGCACCGCCCACTTTTAAAAGAAGGTAATTTCAAAGTTTTGCAAGCTGTAATTTGGCAGTCATTGTAGATATCATGATGAAATTTGGCAGGAACATTACTACTATTACTATATATGTGCTAAATGAAAATTAGAAAATTCGTGTGAAGAACACGGCCACTTTAAAAAAAAATTTGTTTTAAAAGTAAAATTTTAACAAAAAATTTAATATCTTTACTGTATATAAGTAAATTATGTCAACATTCAACTCCAGTAATGATATGGTGAAACAAAATACAAAAATAAAACAAAATTTCAAAATGGGCGTGGCTCCGTCCTTTTTCATTTAGTTTGTCTAGAATACTTTTAATGCCATAAGTCGAACAAAATTTACCAAACCTTCTGAAATTTGGTAGGGGCATAGAATCTATGACGGTAACTGTTTTCTGTGAAAATGGGCGAAATCGGTTGAAGCCACGCCCAGTTTTTATACATAGTCGACCGTCTGTCCTTCCCCGCGGCAGTTAACACGATAACTTGAGCAAAAACCGATATATCTTTACTAGACTTAGTCCACGTACTTATCTGAACTCACTTTATCTTGGTACAAAAAATGGACGAAATCCGAATATAACCGCGCCCGCTTTTTCGAAATCGAAAATTACGAAAAATGAAAAAAATGCCATAATTCTATACCAAATACAAAAAAAGGGATGAAACATGGTAATTTGATTGGTTTATTGACGCAAAAATAAACTTTAGAAAAAACTTTGTGAAATGGGTGTGACACCTACCATATTAAGTAGAAGAAAATGAAAAAGTCCTGTAAGGCGAAATCAAAAGCCCTTGGAATCTTGGCAGGAATACTGTTCGTGGTATTACATATGTAAATAAATTAGCGGTACCCGACAGCTGATGTTCTGGGTCACTCCCTTTTAAAACCCTCATAATACCTTTAATTTGATACCCATATCGTACAAACACATTCTAGACTCATCCCTGGTCCACCCTTATGGCGATGTCTCAAAAAGTCGTCCACTTATAGAACTACGGCCCACTACGTTTCAAATGATCAATAACACCTTTCATTTGATACCCATATCGTACAAACTCATTCTAGAGTCACCCCTGGTCCACCTATATGGCGATATCTGGAAAAAGCGTCCACATATAGAACTATGGCCCACTCACTTTTAAAATAATCATTAACACCATTCATTTCATACCCTTATCGTACAAACGCATTCTAGAGTCAACCCTGGTCCACCTTTATACCTATATCTCGAAAAGGCGTTCACCTATAGAACTAAGGCCCACTCGCTTTTAAAATACTCATTAACACCTTTCGTTTGATACCCATATTGTACAAACGCATTCTAGAGCCCCCCTGGTCAACCTTTATGGCGATACTCGAAAAGGCGTCCACCCATAGAACTAAGGCCTATTCCCTTTTAAAATATTCATTAACACCTTTCGTTTGATACCCGTATTGTACAAACGCATTCTAGAGTCACCCCTGGCCCACCTTTATGGCGATATCTCGAAAGGCGTCCACCTATAGAACTAAGGCCCACTCCCTTCTAAAATACTCATTAACACCTTTTTTTTGATACCCATATCGTACAAACAAATTCTAGAGTCACCCCTGGTGTACCTTTATGGCGATATCTCGAAAAGGCGTCCACTTATAGAACTAATGCCCACGCCCTTAAAAAAACTCATTTAAACCTTTCATTTGATATCCATATCGTACAAACAAATTCTAGAGTCACCCCTGGTCCACCTTTATGGCGATATCCCAAAGAGGCGTCCACCTATAGAACTAAGGCCTACGCCTTTTTAAAATACTCATTAACACCTTTCATTTGATAACCATATCGTACAAACAAATTCTAGAGCCACCCCTGGTCCACCTTTATGGTGATATCATCAAAAGGCGTCCACCTATAGAACTAAGGCCCACTCTCTTTTAAAATACTCACTAGCACCTTTCGTTTGATACCCATATTGTACAAACGCACTCTAGAGTCACCACTGATCCACCTTTATGGCGATATCTCGAAAAGGCGTCCACCTATAGAAATAAGGCCCACTCCCATTTGAAATACTCATTAACGCCTTTCATTTGACACCCATATCGTACAAACAAATTTTATAGTCACCCCTGGTCCACCTTTATGGTGATATCCCGAAAAGGCGTCCACCTATGGAACTAAGGCCCACTGCCTTTTAAAATACTCATTAACACCTTTCGTTTGATACCCATATTGTACAAACGCATTCTAGAGTCACCCCTGGTCCGCCTTTATGGCGATATCTCGAAAGGCGTCAATCTATAGAACAAAGGCCCACTCCCATTTTTTTTTTTTTTAACACCTTTCATTTGACACCCATATCGTACAAACAAATTCTAGAGTCACCCCTGGTCCACCTTTATGGCGATATCCCGAAAAGGCGTCCACCTATAGAACTAAGGCCTACGCCTTTTTAAAATACTCATTGACACCTTTTATTTGATAACCATATCGTACAAACAAATTCTAGAGTCACCCCTGGTCCACCTTTATGGCGATATCTCGAAAAGGCGTCCACCTATAGAACTAAGGCCCACTCTCTTTTAAAATACTCACTAGCACCTTTCGTTTGATACCCATATTGTACAAACGCATTCTAGAGTCACCCCTGGTCCACCTTTATGGCGATATCTCGAAAAGGCGTCCATCTATAGAACTAAGGCCCACTCCCATTTAAAATACTCATTAACACCTTTCATTTGATACCCGTAATTTACAAACGCATTCTAGAGTCACCCCTGGCCCACCTTTATGGCGACATCTCGAAAAGGCGTCCACCTATAGAACTAAGGCCCACTCCCTTTTAAAATACTCATTAACACCTTTTTTTTGATACCCATATCGTACAAACAAATTCTAGAGTCACCCCTGGTCCACCTTTATGGCGATATCTCGAAAAGGCGTCCATCTATAGAACAAAGGCCCACTCCCATTCAAAATACTCATTAACACCTTTCATTTGACACCCATATCGTACAAACAAATTTTATAGTCACCTCTGGTCCACCTTTATGGTGATATCTCGAAAAGGCGTCCACCTATGGAACTAAGGCCCACTGCCTTTTAAAATACTCATTAACACCTTTCGTTTGATACCCATATTGTACAAACGCATTCTAGAGTCACCCATGGTCCACCTTTATGGCGATATCTCAAAAAGGCGTCCATCTATAGAACTAAGGCCCATTCCCTTTTAAAATACTCATTAACACCTTTCGTTTGATACCCATATTGTACAAACGCATTCTAGAGCCCCCCTGGTCAACCTTTATGGCGATACTCGAAAAGGCGTCCACCCATAGAACTAAGGCCCACTCCCATTTAAAATACTCATTAACACCTTTCATTTGATACCCGTATTGTACAAACGCATTCTAGAGTCACCCCTGGCCCACCTCTATGGCGACATCCCGAAAAGGCGTCCACCTATAGAACTAAGGCCCACTCCCTTTGAAAATACTCATTAACACCTTTTTTTGATACCCATATCGTACAAACAAATTCTAGAGTCACCCCTGGTCCACCTTTATGGCGATATCCCGAAAAGGCGTCCACCTATAGAACTAAGGCCTACGCCTTTTTAAAATACTCATTAACACCTTTTATTTGATAACCATATCGTACAAACAAATTCTAGAGTCACCCCTGGTCCACCTTTATGGCGATATCTCGAAAAGGCGTCCACCTATAAAACTAAGGCCCACTCTCTTTTAAAATACTCACTAGCACCTTTCGTTTGATACCCATATTGTACAAACGCATTCTAGAGTCACCCCTGGTCCACCTTTATGGCGATATCTCGAAAAGGCGTCCATCTATAGAACTAAGGCTCGGTCCCATTTAAAATACTCATTAACACCTTTCATTTGATACCCGTATTGTACAAACGCATTCTAGAGTCACCCCTGGCCCACCTTTATGGCGACATCTCGAAAAGGCGTCCACCTATAGAACTAAGGCCCACTCCCTTTTAAAATACTCATTAACACATTTCGTTTGATACCCGTATTGTACAAACGCATTCTAGAGTCACCCCTGGCCCACCTTTATGGCGACATCTCGAAAAGGCGTCCACCTACAGAACTAAGGCCCACTGCCTTTTAAAATACTCATTAACACCTTTTTTTTGATACCCATATCGTACAAACAAATTCTAGAGTCACCCCTGGTCCACCTTTATGGCGATATCTCGAAAAGGCGTCCATCTATAGAACAAAGGCCCACTCCCATTTAAAATACTCATTAACACCTTTCATTTGACACCCATACCGTACAAACAAATTTAAAGTCACCTCTGGTCCACCTTTATGCTGATATCTCGAAAAGGCGTCCACCTATGGAACTAAGGCCCACTGCCTTTTAAAATACTCATTAACACCTTTCGTTTGATATCCGTATTGTACAAACGCATTCTAGAGTCACCCCTGGCCCACCTTTATGGCGACATCTCGAAAAGGCGTCCACCTACAGAACTAAGGTCCACTGCCTTTTAAAATACTCATTAACACCTTTCTTTTGATACCCATATCGTACAAACAAATTCTAGAGTCACCCCTGGTGCACCTTTATGGCGATATCTCGAAAAGGCGGCCACCTATAGAACTAATGCCCACGCCCTTTCAAAAACTCATTTAAACCTTTCATTTGATATCCATATCGTACAAACAGATTCTAGAGTCACCCCTGGTCCACCTTTATGGCGATATCCCGAAAAGGCGTCCACCTATAGAACTAAGGCCTACACCTTTTTAAAATACTCATTGACACCTTTTATTTGATAACCATATCGTACGAAAAAATTCTAGAGTCACCCCTGGTCCACCTTTATGGCGATATCTCGAAAAGGCGTCCACCTATAGAACTAAGGCCCACTCTCTTTTAAAATACTCACTAGCACCTTTCGTTTGATACCCATATTGTACAAACGCATTCTAGAGTCACCACTGGTCCACCTTTATGGCGATATCTCGAAAAGGCGTCCATCTATAGAACAAAGGCCCACTCCCATTTAAAATACTCAATAACACCTTTCATTTGACACCCATATCGTACAAACAAATTCTAGAGTCACCCCTGGTCCACCTTTATGGCGATATCTCGAAAAGGCGTCCGCATATAGAACTAAGGCCCACGCCCTTTTAAAATACTCATTAACACCTTTCATTTGATACCCATATCGTACAAACAAATTCTAGAGTCAGCCCTGCTCCACCTTTATGGCGATATCCCTAAATGGCGTCCATCTATAGAACTATGGTCCACTCCCTCTTTAAATACTCTTTAAAACCTTCCATTTGATACACATGTCATACAAACACATTCCAGGGTTACCCTAGGTTCATTTTTCTACATGGTGGTTTTCCCTTATTTTGTCTCCATGCTCCTTACTTGTTATGCATCGTTTTGTATTTTTTACTTTCATTATCAAAAATGGTTACATTTACACCGTCTATATTTTTTACTAAATATGGGCCCTGATATATGTTTTTATGTTTTTCACGTGGTTCTTTTTGAACTAAAACCATATCGTATATGTTCACTTCTATTGGTTGTGCATTTTTGTCGTATGCATTTTTATTTCTTATTTGGCGTTTTTCTACTAACTCTTTAGCCAAGGCGTGGCATTTTTGCATTCGGTACTTTATTTCTTTTGAATAATTTTCGATAGTATAAATGGGTTCGATTGTTTCGTTCTTCAATATAGCTGGCACAATGGCCTTTTTCCCAAAAACTAGTTCAATAGGAGTAAGTTTATTATCGAATACCGTATTTGGCGTTGTGTTATGCCAAAACGTAAAATATCTCAAATATGTATCCCAATCATCAAAGGAATCATTTAAGTACGCACGTAGGTACTCATTGAAAACTCTATGGTTTCCTTCGACAGTTCCTACGGTTTCATTATGATATGGTGTAGAAAAGTTGTGATCAATATTTAATAAACTGGTTAAATTTGCAAAAATTTCATTTTTGAATTCAGTGCCTAAATTTGATTTAATGGATTTCATAGCACCGTATATTAAAATAAAGCCTTCGAATAGTGATGACGCGATGGTTTTTGCACTTTTATATGGTATTGATATTGTAACTAAGTATTTTGTCAGATCGCAAATTATGGTAAGCGCGAACTTATTACCATATCTCGATTCTACCAATGGGCCTATTGTGGCAATTAAAACAATATCGAAAGGTTTATTAAGGGTAGGGGTTAGAACGAGTTCTTCTTTATTTCCTATTTTGACTTTGTTCAAAAGACATTTTTCGCATTTCCTAACATAACTAGCTATGTCCTTTGTCATGTTTTTCCAGTAAAATTTGTTTCGTAATTTGGCGTATAATTTTTTCGTTCCACAGTGACCTCCAGTGATGGGATCATTGTGATAAATTGCTAATAATTTTGATTTTTGTTCCTGATCAGTGATTGTTTCAATTGGATCCATTAAAATAATTTTTAAAAATTGTAAAAGCTTATTTCCTCTCTCTTTAAAATTTGTAATTGTAATGTATTTGAAAATTAAATCGTTTTTTGGCCATTCTATTTCCTTAATATTAAGTTTTCCGGCTTCTTTTTCTAGCCTCGAAAGTAAAGTATCGAAATTCTTTATTTCGTTAGAAAATTCAAAATCAAGTAAAATTGTTCTTTTATGCTTTATATACGCGCATATTCTTAAAAATTGTTTATTGTTTTTATGATGAAATATTTCTGATCTAATACGACGAATTTTTTTTGAAAAGTTATGAGTGAATTTATCATACACGTTTAATATTTGTATATTTTCACAGAAGTTTATATTTCCGATAAAACTACATATATCTTTTTTCTTACTCACTGCCCTAGTCTGAACTGCAAATATATTTTTGGTTGCTTCTTTCATTTCGCCAATGGTTATACGAGAAAGTGCATCAGCTCCTACATTTGATTTTCCCTTTATGTACTCTATTCTGAAATTATATTCTGCCAACTCAAGTCTAATTCTAGAAAGTTTTGAAGATGGGTCTTTCATAGCGAATAGATAGACTAAGGGCCTGTGATCTGATTTTACAATAAAGTGATTTCTATAAACGTATGGTCTGAAGTGTTTAATGGCAAAATAAATGGCTAATAATTGATAATGATGGATTTTTTGTTCTGCCTCATTAAAAGATTTTGACGCATAACATATGGGTAAATCGCTGCCTTGATGTTCTTGGCTGAGTATTGCTCAACATCCCGTCTTAGAAGCGCCTACCGTAATGGTAAACTGTTTGGAAAAATCTAGGTATTGTAATATCTTTGGTGACATTAGGGATGCTCTTAGTGCATCAAAAGCTTTATCGCATTCTTCGTCCCAGTTAAATTCTACTCTTTTTCTATTCAGTCTATTCAGAGGTGCTGCCAGAGATGCAAAGTTTGGAATAAAGCGTCTGTAGTAGTTGGCAAAAGCTACAAACCTTGTTACAGCGTCCTTGTATTTTGGCTTAGTGTAGTTACGAATTGCGTCTATTTTAGATTCGTCTGGTGACAGACCTTCAGCTGAGCATTTGTGTCCTAGGAATGTTACTTCTGGTCTTAGAAAATTACATTTGTTTGGATTGAGTTTAAGGGTGAATGATCTACAAGTATTGATGTGATGCGCTACAGCCGATGACTATAATGTCATCTACATAAAGAAAAGCTACGTTAGGTGGTATTCCTGAAAATGCGATGGTCATCATCCTAGAAAACGAATTTGGTGCAATGTTCAAACCAAATAGCAATACCTTCCATCGATACGCTCCGCGATCAGTAGAAAATGAGGTTATATCGCGTGAATCTACGTGTAATGGTATTTGGTGAAATCCAAAAAAAAGATCTAAGGTTGAGAAAAATTTGGCTCTGCCAAGATTTTCTAAAATATCATCGATTCGTGCTAATGGAAATTTATCTGCTATTAGCTTTTTGTTAACTGCGCGAAAGTCAACGCACATTCTGTATGCTTTTTTGCCATTTATTTTCTTTTTAGGAACTAGGATAAGAGAACTGTTGTAGTTAGAATAGCTTTCTTCGATTAAATAATTTTCTAGTAATTTTGTAACTTGTCTCTTAATTTCTTCCCGCTGCGAATAGGGTAGACGATAGTTCTTTATATACACTGGTTCGTTGTCAGTTAACCGCAATTTCTGCTCATAAAAATTATTAAACGTCATTTTATCGTTGTCAAGCGCGAATATGTCAGCATATTGTATGCATAGATCTAAAAGTTCAGATGGTACATCTTATCGAATTTGATCTTTTAAAATCGAAGTTATTTCGTTAATTCGCTTCTCATCTGACTTTGTTTTGTCGATTACATAGACGTGATAATTTGATAAGTTTTCTGCTTTAATTGAATTTTTGTGTACGAATTGTACATCACTTGTGGTATTGATTAATTTTATGACTGTGTTGAAGACATGAGTCTCATTTAATTTAATCTCCTGTATTTATGTATAAATTGCGTGCGGACGGCAACCCTACCCTTTCATCTTTTTCCTGTATAAAAAAATATATAAGAGAGTCACGTAACGGTCCTTTCAAAATCGTAAGCGGTCAAAAGCCGCTCTAGTTGTTCTTCCCTTCAGATAAGTTGAGTTAGTTGTCTTTAACTACCGCCGCGTCCGCATCGCAATTATCTTTGTCAATACGAGTTGTCGTACAAGTGATTTAAAGCTAAATAAAGTTCATATTAAGGCACATGAAGTGCCAGTGTATTTAAAGTGCAGTGTTGTTATTTTATTTATGTGGAAAATTCTCTCCCTTGCACAGCGGCGCTATCCCATAACTCCCATATAGAACCATATTCATGGTCCTTCGCGGCCAAAAAAGAAACCAGCGACCTATAATATAAAAACATTAAAATCGGTAATAAATCGCGGCGATCCGTAAAACGCATTATTAACATAAATCAACAAAAGTAATCAAATTATCTAAAAGCTAAACTTTGTGCTAAGGAGTAAAGTGCAAAAACAAAAACAACATACATATATATATATATACATATTGAAAAGTAACAGCACAAAAAGGTGTATTAGAGTGCCCATAAAGTGCGTTACAGGAAAAATACATACCACTGAAAAAATCTTTGAGAATACCTACCCAAAAAAGTGATATGAGTGGTTGATACTTATCCCGAAAAACAAAATCCCTAAAAAATAAATAAAAAGAGTAATACTTACGTGTGTACATACATACTTACCGTGTTTATATTTATTATATACTTACCTGGAAAAAATACTACATAAAGTGGAAAAAATTTATACTTATATCATATTTACTCTCCCTGCAAAAAGTATAATAATCACAAAAAAGAAATTTTTTCAAAGAAAAAATATACATATTAAAAAGTGGTAATCTAATATTGTACAAAAAGCGGTCTACGTATTCATACATACCTCCAAACGGACATTACACGGTCCATAAAAAAGTAGTAAGTGATACCCCAAAAATAAGAATCGAAAAAAACACAAAAAAAGCTACTCAACGAATTAAAGCAATCAAAATTCCCAGGCACCCAGGAAAGTACAGTCCCAGATACAAAAAACAAAAAAAAAAACAGGTGGTATCAAGAAAATCGGTAAGTCTCAATATATATTTCGTAGGTAATCTAGTAGCGGTTTCTTCTGCGGTGTTTTAAAGTTTCTGAGCACATGTCCCTTAAAACGAATCACCCTTTTAACACTATCGCGTTAATTGCACTTAGCCACGTTAATAATATATTTCTATAATATAAAATATACCCAATACTAGAGAAAAAAAAAACGCATTAAATTTAGTATACGGTCTCTCCCATCCCACACATTAAAATAACGCCACCGCCGGCATATAATAAGTGTACATACCGATATTAATATACAAATAATAAGCTGCACTTCGTTTAAAGTCACTCAATTCTCTGCAACTATCAATAGGTGTGTGTACAATTTGAAGATCGATACAAACATACACTTAAAACCACCACCTTTTCTATCCCATAAAAATTGGCTACAGTGGTGGCCCAATAAAAGAACCAAAAATTTTTTTTGCGCTTTTGGTCGAAAATTTTTTTCTGCAATCAAGCAAACAAGAATTCTTCTACACTCAAGCCCGTTTCCCGTTTTTTTTATTAACGCTCGCCCAACTGAAAAATAAAACAAGGCAAACAGTTTCTCCATCTCGAAAAAAAGGATTTTTGACAAATTTTTGCGTACAGAATCAATGGCCACTAAAAGTGACGTAGCAGGTGACCATAGTTTTGAAGACTTTATTTTTGAAAGCAATAGGCTGGAGGCATTCTACGCTAAATGGTCATCAGCTCTCATAAATGACCTTAACCCAATATTGCTTAATGTAAAATTAGAGCAGCTCGAAAAACTCTGGGATGCCTTAGTCCTCTCTTTCAAGATCGTTTCTCGTTCGGCAGCACATGCGGAATCCAGTGGGGCAGTCGAGCAAAAATATAACAAATGCTCAGAAAGTTACGAACAGTGCAAAACCCAGATTTTAGAAGCATTACAACTTCTACAGGCTAGTTCCCAGGCTCAAACATCCACTCCTCAACTGCAAAGTGCAGGTCAAAACACAAACTCTCAAGGAATGTTTCTCAAGGTGCCAGCATGTGACACAGAAAGTTTTCACGGTGGATATGAAGATTGGCCTGCGTTCAGAGATATGTTCACTGCCGTCTACAAGAATCATCTCAAACTCTCTCCAGCACAAAAACTCTATCATCTGATGAAAATTTCGAACTCGCCTGGGACGCCCTAAAGACTAGGTATGAAAATCGCAGAATATTAGTAGATACTCAGCTGAAAACTTTATTGAATCTTCCTCCCATCTATTCGGAAAATGGTGAGAAAATACAAAAATTACAATCTACAATCAATAACTGCTTGTCGACGCTCTCAACACAAGGAATCTCAACCAGCGATTGGGACCCCATTCTTGTGTATCTCTGTTCATCGAAACCCCCAGTGAATCCCTCTCTCTCTGGGAACAATCACTTAGCTCACAGAAAGAACTACCTATGTGGGCAGATATGAACAAATTTCTCACAAGCCGATGCGAAGTTGTAGAAAGACTGCATACCTATCGGCCGGGGAATGCAAAACCCCCTCACTCTAATTTCACTCCCAAAGCGCCATCTCAAAACTCTACATTTGTAAATAAAAACAGAACTCAAAATTTTCATGCAGAGCCAAGCCAGCCAATCTCTTGTAAACTATGCAACTCCCGACACGCAATGAAAACCTGCATAAAATTTAAGGCGCTATCCGTAGCTGATCGCGTAAAATACGTTAGAGAGCACGGTTACTGCGAAAATTGTCTGTCAAATTCCCACTCAAGCAACAATTGCCTTAGCAGCTTCTCGTGCGTGTATTGCCAAAAAAGACACCATTCCCTCCTGCATTTCCCGCGGAATACCCAAAGCTCAGGACAAAACTCGAAATCCCAGGGGACAACAAGTCAGGTAGCCATCCAGCGTCAAATTAACGATGAAAGGCCTTGTTGTTCAAAAAATGTAACACACTCAACCACTGAGCAAAGTCCATCTCAAAATAACGCGAGTAAAGTTTCGTCACATTTTTCAAGCACCCATGTAACAACACTACTTCCAACTGCAATAATACCCATTTATTGTGATGACAATATTCGATCTGTGGTGGACCAAGGCTCACAAAAAACGTTTATCTCATCTCGGGTACAAAAGCTCTTGCGACTACCCACCAAAGAAGCCAGGTTCGAAATTTCTGGAATGGGCGGAATGCTGGTACAGAACTCAAAACAGATCTGCGAGGTCACACTCTGCTCAGCGGATAAAACACAAAAATTTATACCCAAGCTATCGTTCTGCCACAGTTGACCCACTTCCTCCCCTCATCTAATATCTCAATTATAAAGATGGAAGAAATAGCTCACCTAAGGCTAGCCGACCCCGATTGTTTCACCCCTCATCGAATCGATATGGTCATCGGCAGCGATGTAATTCCCCGTATACTCCTACAAGGGCTACACACCAACGTAAGCGGCTATCTCATAGCCCAGAATTCAATATTCGGATGGATTCTAAGCGGCCCAATCCCCGAAAAGATTTCAACATTCACCACTCATATACAGCCTGAAAACGAATCCCTCAACACCCTCCTTCGAAAGTTTTGGGAACAAGAAGAAATACCAAGCACTCAAACCCGATCAACTGAAGAAGACTTTTGCGAAGAGCTGTATCAACTCACAACAACCCGACAGGCGGACGGAAGATACATGGTTAGACTCCCAAGAAAACCAGAATTCCCTGATTCCATTGCTCTTGGACACTCCCGAATCGCAGCACAACAACAGTATCTCAGCATTGAACGGAATTTGGAGAGAAACCCAGCGCTTAAAGATAAACACAGAGGTTCTCGAAGAATACCTCACTCTGAAACACATGGAGCGCACTCCACTCCAAGAAATTATAAAGGATGGAAAATATTTCTCCTTCTATTTACCACACCACGCCGTCATCAAGCCAGACAGTAAAACAACTAAAGTTCGCGTGGTCTTCAATGCTTCAAAACTATCCCATTCTGGAAGCTCGCTTAATGATGTGCTATACACCGGCCCACCCTTCAAAACGATTTAATGCTTATAATTTTAAAATGGCGACTTTATCAGTTTGTGTTTAATGGAGATATAGAGAAAACGTATCGCCAAATTCTCGTACACAAGGATGATCAAGACCTCCAGAGAATAGTTTTCCGTAGATCCCCAAACATGCCCATAGAAGAGTTTCGTTTAAAAACGGTTACATTCGGTGTCAATTGCGCACCCTATCTCGCTATACGCACTCTCCATCAGTTGGCGCAAGATTGTAAAGAGCAATTCCCTCTAGCCACCGATATTCTTCTGCATGAAATATATGTGGATGATATACTTTCGGGTGGCCACAATATACAGTCCACTATCAGATCAATGACTCAAATAAAAGACGCTCTACAATCGGCCGGTTTTCACCTCCGGAAAATAACCGCTAACCACTCAAAAATTTTAGAACTAGTCCCTGATTCCGAAGTGCTGGATATCGATTTTCTTAAGTTTCAAGACTCTAGCTCTACGAAAACCCTCGGGATAAAATGGAATGCCCTGACAGACACGTTCTCCTACACGTACGATCCTGTACCCGCTGTCGACTCGAAAACAAAACGGCAAATATTGTCAGCTGTCGCCAAACTTTTTGACCCGGCAGGATGGCTAACGCCAATAATGATCACTGCAAAAATGCTCCTTCAACAGCTGTGGATGGAAGGAACCGATTGGGATGAAGACGCTAAACCCGGCGCACTTCACAAATGGACAACGGTGTGCAACAACCTCCCCGCAATCAATGAAATTACCATACCCCGATGGGTCCGATTCTCCCCAAACCGGCACGTCCAACTGCACGGCTTCTCAGACGCTTCGGAAAAAGCATACTGTGCCTGTGTATATCTCCGCGTTCAACAAAATGAAACCTCCTTCTCTTCCCACCTACTCGTAGCGAAGAGTAAAGTAGCACCCCTGCAAACGGTCAGCCTCCCACGACTCGAACTCTGCGGAGCCGTATTACTCTCAAAGCTGGTCAAGCAAATTCGGTCGGAGCTACAATTACAGTCAGGCGAACTATTTCTCTGGTCAGACTCCTCTATTGTGTTAGCTTGGCTAGAGAAACCGCCTCACACCTGGAAAACTAACGTGGCCAACAGGATCTCTCTCATTCTCGATCATGTGAGCAACGCTACCTGGCGACATGTTGCGAGTGGCGATAACCCAGCCGACCTCGGTACACGTGGTTGTAATCCACAAGAACTCTCGATGTCCGATTTATTGTGGAAAGGCCCGGAATGGCTACAAAAACTCCCTTCATTGTGGCCGAAAACCTTGTCAATTTATCCTTCTCTACCTGAACAGCGCCGCGTTGAATCATTTCATACCGTGGAATATGTTGATCCTCTCGAACGCTTCTCTTCCCTCCCTAGAACACTTCGCGTTATGGCATACGTGTACAGATTTATTAACAATTCGAGGAAACGGGCAATTCCTACGTCCCTGAAATTGACTCATAGCGAAGTAAAGCAAGTGAAAATGCGTCTTATCACTCAAATGCAAACCATTCATTACCCACGTGAGATGCAGTCACTACAAGCATCAACCCCCTCAGTAACAAGAGCTCCTTGCTCACCTTAAATCCGATGTTGGATCGATTTGGAGTCATGCGAGTCGATGGCCGTCTATCCCAAGCTGACCTCAGTCGTAATGAACGCTTCCCTATTATTCTCCCAGATAACTCAAAATTCTGTTCGCTGCTGCTCACTTTTCTCCATCAAGAAATGCTGCATGCTGAAAAGCAGTTAATGGTTCGAATGGTACAACAAGAATATTTCATTCCCCGGTTGAAACAAAAGCTAAAGAAATGCATATTGCATTGTAAGACGTGCACCATTTACAAACAAAAAATGCGCACACAGATTATGGCCGCACTCCCCGCTGAGCGATGTACCTACTCACTTCCCTTTCACACCACAGGTGTTGATTTTGCTGGACCATTCTCGGTTAAAACATCCACACTACGTCGGGCTCCCTACTCCAAGGCGTATGTGTGTGTATTTGTATGTTTCTCCACCAAAGCCGTGCATCTGGAATTGTGCTCCGACTTGACCACAGAAACATTCAAGGCTGCCTTTGCCCGATTCGTCGGACGCCGTGGTCTCCCCTCAAAAATTATGTCAGACAACGGAAAAACGTTTGTAGGAGCTAACCGAAGCTTGAAAAAGGGATTCTCTCAATTTCTTCAAGAAACCGCGAACGACATTTCTCACAAATACATGCCCCATGGCTTCTCTTGGCACTTTATCCCTCCATATGAACCTCACATGGGCGGTCTCTGGAAAGCTGCCGTCAAGAGTTTCAAAATACACCTCACGAAGACCGCAGGGAATACCAAGTTTACCTTCGAAGAATTCACCACCCTTCTCGTTCGCATCGAAGCGGTTCTCAACTCAAGACCGATCTCCCCCATGTCTCAGGACCCCAGTGACCTCCTGGCCTTAACACCCGGCCATTTTCTGCGTGGGGCCCCCCTGCTCTCTATACCCGAGCCCAACGCTGACAACCTGTCCCTCACTCAGAAGTGGCAGAAGTTGAGAGCCATTCATTAGCAATTTAGTACCCGATGGAAAAGCGAGTATCTCAAGGAACTTCACAAAAGGCATAAATGGAAGCACCAACAACCCAATGTCAAGGAAGGAGATCTCGCGGTCATCAAAGATGACTTACTCCCCCCAAATGAATGGAGACTCGGACGCATTGTCAAACTCCATCCCGGTCGTGACAAAAATACCCGCGTTGCTGATATTCCCACTCAGGCAGGAACTGTCACGCGTAACATAATAAAGTTATGCCTACTTCCCGACGCAGAGATCCCTACTTCTCATCTCGTCACGAACGACACACCCCCATCAACAGCCCAGATAGAAGATACACGATCCCTCCGTCCGCAGCCACCATCAACATTTAAAGCTCAACCAGGCAGTGACCACACGGGAGATATTGCAGAAGCTGCTTCACCGCGTAACGGCGCAGGCGGGCCGCCATGTTGAAGACATGAGTCTCAATTAATTTAATCTCTTGTATTTATGTATAAATTGCGTGCGGACGGCAATCCTACCCTTTCATCTTTTTCCTATATAAAAAAATGTATAAGAGAGTCACGTAACGGTCCTTTAAAAATCGTAAGCGGTCAAAAGCCGCTCTAGTTGTTCTTCCCTTCAGATAAGTTGAGTTAGTTGTCTTTAACTACCGCCGCGTCCGCATCGCAATTATCTTTGTCAATACGAGTTGCCGTACAAGTGATTTAAAGCTAAATAAAGTTCATATTAAAGCACATGAAGTGCCAGTGTATTTAAAGTGCAGTGTTGTTATTTTATTTAAGTTGAAAATCCTCTCCCTTGCGCAGCGGCGCTATCCCATAACCCCCATATAGAACCATATTCAGACTGGATTATTGGAATTTGTAATGCATCTTGCGGTAAATACGCCTTTTTGTATTTCTTGAGATTAAACGAAAAGTGGAGTTGTTGAGTGACCTCAGTCGAAAATTCGAAAAACTTGGCATCTTGGTGGTATAATACACATATTTCTTTCCGGTCCGTGTAGGATTGGCATAATGACTTTTTCTTTATTTGCCCAGAAATAGATGCTACTATTTGAATAATTTATTAAACATTTGTTATAATGAAGAAAATCTTTAGCCAGTATACCGTATTGGAGACCTCGTTTACCACATGTAAGCTATGTTCCACTAGATTATTAGAAAAATTTAGGTCTATGTTTATTTTACGCAAAGTAGGAACAGAATCTGATGTAACGCCAGTGATATTAACTATTTCGTCATAGTTAATGGGAATTTGCTTATTTAAGCTTGAAATTTTAATCAAAGAAATATCAGCCTGTGTATCTAGTAAAAATGTGCATAATTTGTTAGATCCGGTTATATAAATTTCGCCAAAATCCGAGTAATTCAAATTCAGACAGAAAATATTTTTAGTATTTATTCGTTTATCTCCTCGTCCCTCAGTGTTCGCTGCTGAGGGGCGTTCAAGTTTAAAGAGCGAACGTTTGCATTATTTCGCGTATTTGAACTTCCGGCGTTAGTATTGGTTCTGTTTTCTAACTTATTTTGACTGTTGCTAGTGTTACGGGAATTACCATTGCCTCGATTGTCGTTATTTTGTCCATAATTGTTGTTTTGCCTATTTTGATTGTTATTGTTGTATCTACCGTTGTTATTGTTGTTGTATATATTGAAATTGGTATTGTTATTGAACCTATTGAAATTGCTATTGTTGTTGTATCTATTATTGTTGTTGTAGTAATTATTGCCTCTATTGTTATTGCGAGAATTATTTTGATTGTTAAACCTTGATCGAAAAGCTAACACCTGTCTTTCTGTAGCCTGATTTTTTTGTTCAACTATCATTTTTGCTACGACGTCTTTTGCGTCATTAAAAGAGTTGGATGCCAGAATTGCTTTGACTAAGTCTGAGCGCGTATTTAGCCTACACACGTTTACTGACTGTTCGAATGCCATCTCGTCAACCCTGATCCACCTTTATGGCGATATCCCTAAATGGCGTCCACCTATAGAACTATGGCCCACTCCCTCATAAAATTCTCTTTAATACCTTTCATTTGATACACATTTCATACAAACACATTCCAGGGTTACCCTCGGTTCATTTTCCTACATGGTTATTTTCCCTTATGTTGTCCCCCACAAATCACACACAGAAGATTGTGCATTCACGAGTTCAGTTTGTCGGCTTCAACTTTTTTTGGGTGGATTTTACATTCATCCCGAATGGAAAAAAAATTACATGAATTTTGAAGTTTTGCGGCAGATATACCTAGGCAAACTTGGCTGCTTTAACTAATTACATTTATTTGTACTTATATTTGTTATGCTTAGTTTTTCATTTATTGTAAGCCTACATATTTCCATATATGAATAATAATAGTTTATGTATTATACTATGTTCAAACAGAAAAATAAATTGAGGAAATTTTGATTTGAATTGAGTGCTGTTCATACAACTCAATTTAGCTTACACAATAGTAATTTGATAGCTGGTTGGCTCATCTCTACAGCAAGAACATACCTTTGTTCAGACTGTCAAAATGTGCGTGTTGATATTAGGCGAATGAAATGGAATGAAAACATAAAACTTTGAAATTTGTGTGTGTTGTAAGAAAATGTGTTCAATGTTTTGGTTTCAATTTGAGTTTGCCATCTTCTTTTGACAATACCTACTCCAGTGAAATGAAAGACATAAAATCAGCTGATGAGATGAGCCAACCATATAGTTCAGCCATGCGTAACTGACGTTTAAATATACTCAATAAACACACTTTACAATGTTGCATTTGCAGTTTGAAACAATTTATTACGCAATTTTTTTTAAATTGGCAATTTATTATTACAATTTATTATATGACAAATTGCGTAATAAATTGCCCAAATAGTATAAATTGCCAATTTGGTGTGTGTTTGAACCTAGTATTATTCTCTTTCTTCTGTAAGGTAGCGTAGTTAATTTAATTAATTATATTTATCTGTTCCTTCAGCCTACCTATTTACATATATGAATATTAATAGTTTTTATATCTTTTTTGTTTGTTTTCTCTGTACTTCAAAATTTCATTTACATCGGTTTTGTATAGTGACTTATACATGCATTTTCTATTTGTTTATTTTACTTACATTACGTATTGTTTTCACCGTTTGACATATTTATACTCAGTTGAGCAGAGCTCACAGAGTATATTAAGTTTGATTGGATAACGGTTGGTTGTACATATATAAAGGAATCGAGATAGATATAGACTTCCATATATCAAAATAATCAGGATCGAAAAAAAATTTGATTGAGCCATGTCCGTCCGTCCGTCCGTCCGTCCGTCCGTCCGTCCGTCCGTCCGTCCGTCCGTCCGTCCGTTAACACGATAACTTGAGTAAATTTTGAGGTATCTTGATGAAATTTGGTATGTAGGTTCCTGAGCACTCATCTCAGATCGCTATTTAAAATGAACGATATCGGACTATAACCACGCCCACTTTTTCGATATCGAAAATTTCGAAAAACCAAAAAAATGCGATAATTCATTGCCAAAGGCGGTTAAAGCGATGAAACTTGGTAGATGGGTTGAAGTTATGACGCAGAATAGAAAACTAGTAAGATTTTGGACAATGGGCGTGGCACCGCCCACTTTTACAAGAAGGTAATTTAAAAGTTTTGCAAGCTGTAATTTGGGAGTCGTTGAAGATATCATGATGAAATTTCGCAGGAACATTACTACTATTACTATATATGTGCTAAATAAAAATTAGCAAAATTGGATGAAGAACACGCCCACTTTTTAAAAAAAAAATTTTTTAAATTCAAATTTTAACAAAAAAGTTAATATCTTTACTGTATATAAGTAAATTAAGTCAAAATTCAACTCCAGTAATGATATGATGCAACAAAATCCAAAAATAAAAGAAAATTTCAAAATGGGCGTGGATCCGCCCATTTTCATTTAGTTTGTCTAGAATACTTTTAATGCCATAAGTCGAACAAAAATTTACCAATCCTTCTCAAATTTAGTAGGAGCATAGATTCTGTGACGATAACTGTTCTCTGTGAAAATGGGCGAAATCGGTGGAAGCCACGCCCAGTTTTTATACACAGTCCACCGTCTGCCCTTCCGCTCGGCCGTTAACACAATAACTTGAGCAAAAACCGATATATCTTTACTAAACTTAGCCCACGTACTTATCTGAACTCACTTTATCTTGGTATAAAAAATGGCCGAAATCCGACCATAACCACGCCCACTTTATCGATATCGAAAATTACGAAAAATGAAAAAAATGCCATAATTCTATACCAACTACGAAAAAAGGGATGAAACATGGTAACTGGATTGGTTTATTGACGCAAAATATAACTTTGGAAAAAACTTTGTAAAATGGGTGTGACACCTACCATATTAAGTAGAAGAAAATGAAAAAGTTCTACAAGGCGAAATCAACAGCCCTTGGAATCTTGGCAGGAATACTGTTAGTGGTATTGCATATATAAATAAATTAGCAGTACCCGACAGATGATTTTCTGGATCACCTGGTCCACATTTTGGTCGATATCGCGAGAACGCCTTCACATATACATCTAAGGGCCACTCGCTTTTAAAACCCTCATTAATACTTTTAATTTGATATCCATATCGTACAAACACATTCTAGAATCACCCTGGCCCACCCTAATGGCGATATCTCGAAAAGGCGTCCACCTATAGACCTAATGCCCACTCCCTCTTAAAATGCTCAGTAACACCCTTCGTTTGATACCCATATCGTACAAACATTCTAGAGTCACCCTTGGTCCACCTTTATGGCGATATCTCGAAAAGGCGTCCACCTATAGAACTAAGGATTACTCCCTTTTAAAATACTCATTACCACCTTTCATTTGATACCCATATCGTACAAACACATTCTAGAGTCACCCTGGCCCACCCTAATGGCGATATCTCGAAAAGGCGACCACCTATATACCTAATGTCCACTCCCTCTTAAAATGCTCAGTAACACCTTTCGTTTGATACCCATATCGTACAAACATTCTAGAGTCACCCCTGGCCCACCCTAATGGCGATATCTCGAAAAGGCGTCCACCTATAGACCTAATGCCCACTCCCTCTTAAAATGCTCAGTAACACCTTTCGTTTGATACCCATATCGTACAAACATTCTAGAGTCACCCCTGGCCCACCCTAATGGCGATATCTCGAAAAGGCGTCCACATATAGACCTAATGCCCACTCCCTCTTAAAATGCTCAGTAACACCTTTCGTTTGATACCCATATCGTACAAACATTGTAGAGTCACCCTTGGTCCACCTTTATGGCGATATCTCGAAAAGGCGTCCACCTATAGAACTAAGGATTATTCCCTTTTAAAATACTCATTACCACCTTTCATTTGATACCCATATCGTACAAACACATTCTAGAGTCACCCTGGCCCACCCTAATGGCGATATCTCGAAAAGGCGTCCACCTATAGACCTAATGCCCACTCCCTCTTAAAATGCTCAGTAACACCTTTCGTTTGATACCCATATCGTACAAACATTCTAGAGTCACCCCTGGCCCACCCTAATGGCGATATCTCGAAAAGGCGTCCACCTATAGACCTAATGCCCACTCCCTCTTAAAATGCTCAGTAACACCTTTCGTTTGATATCCATATCGTACAAACATTCTAGAGTCACCCTTGGTCCACGTTTATGGCGATATCTCGAAAAGGCGTCCACCTATAGAACTAAGGATTACTCCCTTTTAAAATACTCATTACCACCTTTCATTTGATATCCATATCGTACAAAAACATTCTGGAGTCACCCCTTTCCCACCCTAATGGCGATATCTCGAAAAGGCGTCCACCTATAGACCTAATGCCCACTCCCTCTTAAAATGCTCAGTAACACCTTTCGTTTGATACCCATATCGTACAAACATTCTAGAGTCACCCCTGGCTCACCCTAATGGCGATATCTCGAAAAGGCGTCCACCTATAGACCTAATGCCCACTCCATCTTAAAATGATCAGTAACACCTTTCGTTTGATACCCATATCGTACAAACACAATCTAGAGTCACCCCTGGCCCACCCTAATGACGATACCTCGAAAAGGCGTCCACCTATAGACCTCATGCCCACTTCCTCTTAAAATGCTCAGTAGCACCTTTCGTTTGATACCCATATCGTACAAACATTCTAGAGTCACCATTGGTCCACCTTTATGGCGATATCTCGAAAAGGCGTCCACCTATAGAACTAAGGATTACTCCCTTTTAAAATACTCATTACCATCTTTCATTTGATACCCATATCATACAAACACATTCTGGAGTCACCCCTGGCCCACCCTAATGGCGACATTTCGAAAAGGCGTGCACCTATAGACTTAATGCCCACTCCCTCTTAAAATGCTCAGTAACACCTTTCATTTGATTCCCATATCGTACAACTAGAGACACCCCTGGTCCACCTTTATGGCGATATCTCGAAACGGCGTCCACCTATGGAACTAAGGATCACTGCTTTTCAAAATATTCATTAACAGCTTTCATTTGATACCCATATCGTACAAACATATTCTAGAGTCACCCCTGGTCCACCTTTATGGCGATTTCTCGAAAAGGCGTTCACCTATAGAACTAAGGCCCATTCCCTTTTAAAGTACTCATTATCACCTTTCATTTGATACCCATATCGTACAAACACATTCTAGAGTCAGCCCTGGTCCACCTTTATGGCGATATCCCTAAATGGCGTCCATCCATAGAACTATGGCCTACTCTCTCTTAAAATACTCTTTAATACCTTCCATTTGACACACATGTCATACAACCACATTCCAGGGTTACCCTAGGTTCATTTTCCTACATGGTGATTTTCCTTATCTTGTCTCCATAGCTCTCAACTGAGTATGTAATGTTCGGTTACACCCGAACTTAGCCTTCCTTACTTGTTTTATTTAAATTTGCTTTTACTTAAATTAAGTATGGTTTTAAAGTCTGATAAATTTTGATTTAAATTTGCTTTATTAGCGAAATGAAATAATAAAAAATTTATTTTTTCACTATCTCAAAATGAAATTAGGTACATTCGATTTTATTTATCTCGGCACTGCCCTTATGCGGTTTTTATACTCAGTTGAGCAGAGCTCACAGAGTATATTAACTTTGATTGCATAGCGGTTGGTTGTACAGTTATAAAGGAATCGAGATAGATATAGACTTCCATATATCAAAATCATCAGTATCGAAAAAAAATTCGATTGAGCCATGTCCGTCCGTCCGTCCGTCTGTCCGTTAACACGATAACTTGAGTAAATTTTGAGGTATCTTGAAGAAGTTTGGTATGTAGGTTCCTGGGCACTCATCTCAGATCTCTATTTAAAATGAACGATATCGGACTATAACCACGCCAAATTTTTCGATATCGAAAATTTCGAAAAACTGAAAAAATGCGATAATTCATTGCCAAAGATGGATAAAGCGATGAAACTTGGTAGGTGGGTTGACCTTATGACGCAGAATAGAAAATTAGTAAAATTTGGACAATGCGCGTGGCACCGCCCACTTTTAAAAGAAGGTAATTTCAAAGTTTTGCAAGCTGTAATTTGGCAGTCATTGTAGATAATGAAATTTGGCAGGAACGTTACTGCTATTAATATATATGTGCTAAATAAAAATTAGAAAAATCGTGTGAAGAACACGGCCATTTAAAAAAAAAATTTGTTTTAAAAGTAAAATTTTAACAAAAAATTGAATATCTTTACTGTATATAAGTAAATTATGTCAACATTCAACTCCAGTAATGATATGGTGAAACAAAATACAAAAATAAAACAAAATTTCAAAATGGGCGTGGCTCCGTCCTTTTTCATTTAGTTTGTCTAGAATACTTTTAATGCCATAAGTCGAACAAAATTTACCAATCCTTCTGAAATTTGGTAGGGGCATAGAATCTATGACGGTAACTGTTTTCTGTGAAAATGGGCGAAATCGGTTGAAGCCACGCCCAGTTTTTATACATAGTCGACCGTCTGTCCTTCCCCTCGGCAGTTAACACGATAACTTGAGCAAAAACCGATATATCTTTACTAGACTTAGTCCACGTACTTATCTGAACTCACTTTATCTTGGTACAGAAAATGGACGAAATCCGACTATAACTTTTTCGAAATCGAAAATTACGAAAAATGAAAAAAATGCCATAATTCTATACCAACTACGAAAAAAGGGATAAAACATGGTAATTTGATTGGTTTATTGACGCAAAAAATAACTTTAGAAAAAACTTTGTGAAATGGGTGTGACACCTACCATATTAAGTAGAAGAAAATGAAAAAGTTCTGTAAGACGAAATCAAAAGCCCTTGGAATCTTGGCAGGAATACTGTTCGTGGTATTACATATGTAAATAAATTAGCGGTATCCGACAGCTGATGTTCTGGGTCACTCCCTTTTAAAACCCTCATAATACCTTTAATTTGATACCCATATCGTACAAACACATTCTAGAGTCATCCCTGGTCCACCCTTATGGCGATGTCTCAAAAAGTCGTCCACTTATAGAACTAAGGCCCACTACGTTTTAAATGATCATTAACGCCTTTCATTTGATACCCATATCGTACAAACACATTCTAGAGTCACCCCTGGCCCACCTATATGGCGATATCTGGAAAAAGCGTCCACATATAGAACTATGGCCCACTCACTTTTAAAATAATCATTAACACCATTCATTTCATACCCTTATCGTACAAGCGCATTCTAGAGTCAACCCTGGTCCACCTTTATAACTATATCTCGAAAAGGCGTTCACCTATAGAACTAAGGCCCACTCCCTTTTAAAATACTCATTAACACCTTTCGTTTGATACCCATATTGTACAAACGCATTCTAGAGCCCCCCTGGTCAACCTTTATGGCGATACTCGAAAAGGCGTCCACCCATAGAACTAAGGCCTACTCCCTTTTAAAATACTCATTAACACCTTTCGTTTGATACCCGTATTGTACAAACGCATTCTAGAGTCACCCCTGGCCCACCTTTATGGCGACATCTCGAAAAGGCGTCCACCTATAGAACTAAGGCCCACTCCCTTTTAAAATACTCATTAACACCTTTTTTTTGATACCCATATCGTACAAACAAATTCTAGAGTCACCCCTGGTGCACCTTTATGGCGATATCTCGAAAAGGCGTCCACCTATAGAACTAATGCCCACGCCCTTTTAAAAACCTCATTTAAACCTTTCATTTGATATCCATATCGTACAAACAAATTCTAGAGTCACCCCTGGTCCACCTTTATGGCGATATCCCGAAAAGACGTCCACCTATAGAACTAAGGCCTACGCCTTTTTAAAATACTCATTAACACCTTTTATTTGATAACCATATCGTACAAACAAATTCTAGAGTCACCCCTGGTCCACCTTTATGGCGATATCTCGAAAAGGCGTCCACCTATAGAACTAAGGCTCACTCTCTTTTAAAATACTCACTAGCACCTTTCGTTTGATACCCATATTGTACAAACGCATTCTAGAGTCACCACTGGTCCACCTTTATGGCGATATCTCGAAAAGGCGTCCATCTATAGAACAAAGGCCCACTCCCATTTAAAATACTCATTAACACCTTTCATTTGACACCCATATCGTACAAACAAATTCTAGAGTCACCCCTGGTCCACCTTTATGGCGATATCTCGAAAAGGCGTCCGCATATAGAACTAAGGCCCACGCCCTTTTAAAAAACTCATTTAAACCTTTCATTTGATATCCATATCGTACAAACAAATTCTAGAGTCACCCCTGGTCCACCTTTATGGCGATATCCCGAAAAGGCGTCCACCTATAGAACTAAGGCCTACGCCTTTTTAAAATACTCATTAACACCTTTTATTTGATAACCATATCGTACAAACAAATTCTAGAGTCACCCCTGGTCCACCTTTATGGCGATATCTCGAAAAGGCGTCCACCTATAGAACTAAGGCCCACTCTCTTTTAAAATACTCACTAGCACCTTTCGTTTGATACCCATATTGCACAAACGCATTCTAGAGTCACCACTGGTCCACCTTTATGGCGATATCTCGAAAAGGCGTCTATCTATAGAACAAAGGCCCACTCCCATTTAAAATACTCATTAACACCTTTCATTTGACACCCATATCGTACAAACAAATTCTAGAGTCAGCCCTGCTCCACCTTTATGGCGATATCCCTAAATGGCGTCCATCTATGGAACTATGGCCCACTCCCACTTTAAATACTCTTTAATACCTTCCATTTGATACACATGTCATACAAACACATTCCAGGGTTACCCTAGGTTCATTTTTCTACATGGTGGTTTTCCCTTATTTTGTCTCCATGCTCTCAACTGAGTATGTAATGTTCGGTTACACCCGAACTTATCCTTCCTTACTTGTTATGCATCGTTTTGTATTTTTTACTTTCATTATCAAAAATGGTTACATTTACACCGTCTATATTTTTTACTAAATATGGGCCCTGATATATGTTTTTATGTTTTTCACGTGGTTCTTTTTGAACTAAAACCATATCGTATATGTTCACTTCTATTGGTTGTGCATTTTTGTCGTATGCATCTTTATTTCTTATTTGGCGTTTTTCTACTAACTCTTTAGCCAAGGCGTGGCATTTTTGCATTCGGTACTTTGTTTCTTTTGAATAATTTTCGATAGTATAAATGGGTTCGATTGTTTCGTTCTTCAATTTAGCTGGCACAATGGCCTTTTTCCCAAAAACTAGTTCAATAGGAGTAAGTTTATTATCGAATACCGTATTTGGCGTTGTGTTATGCCAAAACGTAAAATATCTCAAATATGTATCCCAATCATCAAAGGAATCATTTAAGTACGCACGTAGGTACTCATTGAAAACTCTATGGTTTCCTTCGACAGTTCCTACGGTTTCATTATGATATGGTGTAGAAAAGTTGTGATCAATATTTAATAAACTGGTTAAATTTGCAAAAATTTCATTTTTGAATTCAGTGCCTAAATTTGATTTAATGCATTTCATAGCACCGTATATTAAAATAAAGCCTTCGAATAGTGCTGACGCGATGGTTTTTGCACTTTTATATGGTATTGATATTGTAACTAAGTATTTTGTCAGATCGCAAATTATGGTAAGCGCGAACTTATTACCATATCTCGATTCTGGCAATGGGCCTATTGTGGCAATTAAAACAATATCGAAAGGTTTATTAGGGGTAGGGGTTAGAGCGAGTTCTTCTTTATTTCCTATTTTGACTTTGTTCAAAAGACATTTTTCGCATTTCCTAACATAACTAGCTATGTCCTTTGTCATGTTTTTCCAGTAAAATTTGTTTCGTAATTTGGCGTATAATTTTTTCGTTCCACAGTGACCTCCAGTGATGGGATCATTGTGATAAATTGCTAATAATTTTGATTTTTGTTCCTGATCAGTGATTGTTTCAATTGGATCCATTAAAATAATTTTTAAAAATTGTAAAAGCTTATTTCCTCTCTCTTTAAAATTTGTAATTGTAATGTATTTGAAAATTAAATCGTTTTTTGGCCATTATATTTCCTTAATATTAAGTTTTCCGGCTTCTTTTTCTAGCATCGAAAGTAAAGTATCGAAATTCTTTATTTCGTTAGAAAATTCAAAATCAAGTAAAATTGTTCTTTTATGCTTTATATACGCGCATATTCTTAAAAATTGTTTATTGTTTTTATGATGAAATATTTCTGATCTAATGCGAAGAATTTTTTTTGAAAAGTTATGAGTGAATTTATCATACACGTTTAATATTTGTATATTTTCACAGAAGTTTATATTTCCGATAGAACTACATTTATCTTTTTTCTTACTCACTGCCCTAATCTGAACTGCAAATATATTTTTGGTTGCTTCTTTTATTTCGCCAATGGTTATACGAGAAAGTGCATCAGCTCCTACATTTGATTTTCCCTTTATGTACTCTATTCTGAAATTGTATTCTGCCAACTCAAGTCTAATTCTAGAAAGTTTTGAAGATGGGTCTTTCATAGTGAATAGATAGCCTAAGGGCCTGTGATCTGATTTTACAATAAAGTGATTTCTATAAACGTATGGTCTGAAGTGTTTAATGGCAAAATAAATGGCTAATAATTGATAATGATGGCTTTTTTTTGTTCTGCCTCATTAAAAGATTTTGACGCATAACATATGGGTAAATCGCTGCCTTGATGTTCTTGGCTGAGTATTGCTCCACATCCCGTCTTAGAAGCGTCTACTGTAATGGTAAACTGTTTGGAAAAATCTAGGTATTGTAATATCTTTGGTGACATTAGGGATGCTCTTAGTGCATCAAAAGCTTTATCGCATTCTTCGTCCCAGTTAAATTATACTCTTTTTCTATTCAGTCTATTCAGAGGTGCTGCCAGAGATGCAAAGTTTGGAATAAAGCG
Organism: Eurosta solidaginis; assembly: GCF_040869045.1. NCBI lineage: Eukaryota > Metazoa > Arthropoda > Insecta > Diptera > Tephritidae > Eurosta > Eurosta solidaginis. Next base: position 80,819,990 of record NC_090324.1, on the reverse strand, counting down.
TCTGTAGTAGTTGGCAAAAGCTACAAACCTTGTTACAGCGTCCTTGTATGTTGGCTTAGTGTAGTTACGAGTTGCGTCTATTTTAGATTCGTCTGGTGACAGACCTTCAGCTGAGCATTTGTGTCCTAGGAATGTTACTTCTGGTCTTAGAAAATTACATTTATTTGGATTGAGTTTAAGGGTGAATGATCTACAAGTATTGAATACTTTAAACAAATTTTTAATGTGATGTGATGCGCTACAGCCGATGACTATAATGTCATCTACATAAAGAAAAGCTACGTTAGGTGGTATTCCTGAAAATGCGATGGTCATCATCCTAGAAAACGAATTTGGTGCAATGTTCAAACTAAATAGCAATACCTTCCATCGATACGCTCCGCGATCAGTAGAAAATGAGGTTATATCGCGTGAATCTACGTGTAATGGTATTTGGTGAAATCCAGAAAAAAGATCTAAGGTTGAGAAAAATTTGGCTCTGCCAAGATTGTCTAAAATATCATCGATTCGTGCTAATGGAAATTTGTCTGCTATTAGCTTCTTGTTAACTGCGTCAACGCACATTCTGTATGCTTTTTTGCCATTTATTTTCTTTTTAGGAACTAGGATAAGAGGACTGTTGTAGTTAGAATAGGTTTCTTCGATTAAATAATTTTCTAGTAATTTTGTAACTTGTCTCTTAATTTCTTCCCGCTGCGAATAGGGTAAACGATAGTTCTTTATATACACTGGTTCGTTGTCAGTTAACCGCAATTTCTGCTCATAAAAATTATTTAACGTCATTTTATCGTTGTCAAGCGCGAATATGTCAGCATATTGTATGCATAGATCTAAAAGTGGTGCATCTTATCGAATTTGATCTTTTAAAATCGAAGTTATTTCGTTAATTCGCTTCTCATCTGACTTAGTTTTGTCGATTACATAGACGTGATAATTTGATAAGTATTCTGCTTTAATAGAATTTTTGTGTACGAATTGTACATCACTTGTGGTATTGATTAATTTTATAACTGGATTATTGGAATTTGTAATGCATCTTGCGGTAAATATGCCTTTTTGTATTTCTTGAGATTCAACGAAAAGTGGAGTTGTTGAGTGACCTAAGTCGAAAATTCGAAAAACTTGGCATCTTGGTGGTATAATACACATATCTCTTTCCGGTCCGTGTAGGATTGGCATAATGACTTTTTCTTTATTTGCCCAGAATGAGATGCTACTATTTGAATAATTTATTAAAAATTTGTTATAATGAAGAAAATATTTAGCCAGTATACCGTCTGATGGGATATTGGAGTCATCGTTTACCACATGTAAGCTATGTTCCACTAGATTATTAGAAAAATTTAGGTCTATGTTTATTTTACGCAAAGTAGGAACAGAATCTGATGTAACGCCAGTGATATTAACTATTTCGTCATAGTTAATGGGAATTTGCTTATTTAAGCTTGAAATTTTAATCAAAGAAATATCAGCCTGTGTTTCTAGTAAAAATGTGCATAATTTGTTAGATCCGGTTATATAAATTTCGCCAAAATCCGAGTAATTCAAATTCAGACAGAAAATATTTTTAGTATTTATTCGTTTATCTCCTCGTCCCTCAGTGTTCGCTGCTGAGGGGCGTTCAAGTTTAAAGAGCGAACGTTTGCATTATTTCGCGTATTTGAACTTCCGGCGTTAGTATTGGTTCTGTTTTCTAACTTATTTTGTCTGTTGCTAGTGTTACGGGAATTACCATTGCCTCGATTGTCGTTATTTTGTCTATAATTGTTGTTTTGCCTATTTTGATTGTTATTGTTATATCTACCGTTGTTATTGTTGTTTTATATATTGAAATTGTTCTTGTGATTGAACCTGTTGAAATTGCTATTTTTGTTGTATCTATTATTGTTGTTGTAGTAATTATTGCCTCTATTGTTATTGCGAGAATTATTTTGATTGTTAAACCTTGATCGAAAAGCTAACACCTGTCTTTCTGTAGCCTGATTGTTTTGTTCGACTATCATTTTTGCTACGACGTCTTTTGCGTCATTAAATGAGGTTGATGCCAGAATTGCTTTGACTAAGTCTGAGCGCGTATTTAGCCTACTCACGTTTACTGACTGTTCGAATGCCATCTCGTGCGCTTTGGCTTTTGATATGCCCTCGATAATTAGAGACCTCTCTAAAGCATCGGATAATTCTTCTACGCGTTTAGCAAACTTGGTTAAATTATTGTTCGTAACTTTAAGTGAAACTATTTTGCCTGCAACGACTTTTGAATTGTCTGGCTTTATTCGACTTTTAAGAGCATCTTTAATTTCTTGAATAGATGTTATATTTGTCGGAATTGCTTCTCTTGCTTTCCCTTCGAGCTTCGATTTAACAAGTGAAATGAAAGTTGGCATAAGATCTATATCTATCCAGCCTTCTACTAGTTCAATTTTATCTGTGAAGGAGTCTAGCGCTAAGGGGTCACCGTTATAGTTTTCCCTAAATAAGGGCGCCCACGACCCAATAAACTGTCTCTTTTGTTCTGGTGTAGCCATTATTGTTGGTTCTAGAAAATTAGTACGAGATTGGTTGGAATTTGAGAAAGTTGTTAAAAGCTCCAAAGAATTGTTTGATGTAACGACTGGGTTATCGAAGCCACAGAAGTTTTCTTGTAATGAAATATTTTCAGTATGAGGTAAAGAACAACTTTGTTCACCAATACGACTGTCGAGCGTTTCCGGCTATGATGAGTCAGAGAGTTCTTCTTCTTTCTCAGATTCGATTTTGTATGCGTCGAAGGCTTCTTTTTCTTCCCGATCAGTATCTGATATAAAAGTGTTATCTTGGAGTAAGTCGCTGTAGTTGGTTGGTACTTTAACTGTGCACTTAATTAATTCTTCCCTACAACGTGATAAACTTTTATTCACAGCAATTGGCCTAGGTCGGTTTTCAAAATGACCATTTACCTCTACTAAAATGTTATTATATGCCTCAATTAAAGAATTTTTCTATTCATCTAACTTCTCTTGCCTTGTCGGTAAAGAACGACCTGTGTGCAAAACACGTTTTTTTAATTTTAAAGAAATTTTCTCTCAATTCTTTGAATTTTGTTTCGAAATTTGACATTAGCAGAAGAGAGACTCTTACACTTGCAGCTTTGTATGCTTGGATATTAAGAAATTTGAATGAAAAGGAAGGTTGAAATGATTTTATAATCTAAATCCAATTGTGAAAAAGTTGCAAGTTTGAGGTTGAATATGAACGAATTTGAATGAAAAGGAAATTTGGAATGGTTTTAGAACCTAAAGTGTTTGAGTTACGAATATGAACAAGTTTGAATGGAAGAGAGATATCAAATGGTTTTGTAACCTGAGTTGTATTAACCTAAATTGAACTGTTGCTGCAGATTTGAGACATGAATTTGAACAAGTGTGAATTGAAAGGGAATTTGAAATGATTTTATCACCTAAGTTGAATGAGAGAAAGTGGCGAGTTTGTGTTATGAATGTGAAAAAAAATTTTGATTGAAAAAAATTTAAAATGATTTTATAATCTAATTTGAAACCGCTCTACTTGAACTGTGTATTGAATTTTGGAATAAATTGGTTAGGGTTATTTGAAGTAAGAATTGCTTGAAAATTGATTGAATTGTATTCCAGATGAACCGTCAATTAAGTTTTGGCTTTGAAAATTTTTGTTTTGTACCGGCTGTGCTACCATATATGACCTACAATGGAAGACTGATTTATTTTTCCAATTTCCGCAAGGCGATATTAATTTTAAACGGGATATGTTTATTGAAATTTAGTATTTATTTCAATATTTTTTAACGTGACGGCCGCACCGTTGCACAAAAAAAATCATTAAATTTTACGTATTCATTGTTTAACGTGTCGGCTGCACCGTTTCACAGCAAAATGTTCAGTAAATGAAAACAAATGTATTGAATTTTTATTATTTAATGTGTCGGCCGCACCGCTTCACAGCAAAATGTTTCTTTTTTTGTTTTTTTTTTTTCTATTAAACATTTTTTTGTATTAAATTTTATTTTTTTTTATCATTTTTTTTTTTGTTTTTGGTTTTTTTTTTGTATTTTCAAGTATTTTGAAAGTATAGGATATATTACGAATTTAATAGTTTCTAATGTAGTACATTTTTAAATTGTTTTAAAAGTATTGAATGTGTTGAAAAGTAATTAAATTTTCACAAAGTGTGTCAATGTATATGCATACGACATTTTAAAATGCACTAACTATATTCTCTTTTAGCCCCGATTTATATGCAGATACATACACACTTTATAAAAATTTCTATGATTTCCAAATATAGATATGCATTACTGCAAATGAAAATACGAGTTTGGGTTGTGTATCAACAATTTCAATTTTTGTGTCAAAAAAAATTTTTTTTTGTAAATTTTATTAATAGTTGACTCGAAAAAAAATCAAAATTAGATTCAAATTCAAGTGGACATCTAAATGTTTTATATAATGTTTAACGTTTTGCGGACGCACCACGTTTAATCAAAAAAATTTTAACGTGTACATATACGGAAATGTATTGAATACATAAATATATACTTATGTCTTTGCCGCTTCATCTGCTGCCTGTGTCGCTGCTAGTGTTGGCGCTGCTACCATTTGTCGCTGCTGGTGTTGCTGCTGCTGCTGGTGTTCGATGGTGCTGGCGCGATGAAAAATGGCGAATACTCTGCCGTTATGTAGTAGCGTGGGTTTTTATGCCGTTATGCAACTCCGTACAAGTCTCTATTTTTCGACTTTAAATTATCTCTGCTTTCCCTTATATTTTTGGTTTTAGTTGTTTCTATTATTTCATAGTTTTTTTGTTATCTCTGTTTAAATTAATCGTCGTATTAGTTTCTCTTATTATAAATTTTCTTTTATTTTTGTAGTTTTTAGTATACCTTTATTATTTAAAATATTGTTGTATTATTTCTCTTTAGTTTAGTTTTAGTGTTAGTTTCTTTTATTAAAAAACTTTCTTTTCCCCAAGTATTTAGGTTAGGGTTATTTCCGCCTTCCGGTTAGTTGTAGTTTTTAGATATTTCTATTATTTAAGCGATTATTGTATTATCTCTGTTGTAATTACACATATTTTTAGTTTAATTTATTATAATTTTGAATCTTTCCTTTTCACTCACTGCCACTTTTCATATGTTTGAGAAAAAATATTCCACACAACCACCTACCTTGATCACGGTCGCCATGTGAACTCCTGTGGAACCTCTAGAAAAATCGTTCTCCTTGCGTGCACGCACGCTATCACACACACGCACTCCCATTATTCGCAAATACAGATTTTAGTTCGGTTTACTATAGTTCTTTTTATTTATAGTTGTATAAAAAGTATATATATTAGGGCGGGTCGATTTAAAAATCGCTCCATGCTCTGTGAAAATCGTATTCTAGGGATAAAAATAAGAAACTTTTCCCAAGGAACCATACCTCTAAAACGAATTCTGGTGTCCCCCAATTTGGGTCCAACTTTTGGGTAGGGACAAATTTTGAAAAATCCCACTTTGACCCATTTAGAGTGCTCCAATCGAGTCCAAATGTATGACCGACCCCCACTAACTTTGGAGGCCCGACCCACCGATGCCAGCGGCACACCCCCTGGAACCCCCCTGGGGGTTCACCATACAAACATTTCAAAAAATCGCCGGTTTTGCACTTTACATGAAAAAATCAGCTAAATGGCTATGTTTTTTCTTTATTTTTATTTATTTATTTATAATAATTATTATTTATTTATTTATAATAATATTTATTTTTTCTCTTAAGAAATTTATTAAATCAGATCATATGTAAATGAAAAATTTATTTAAGTGAGTTATAGAAAAGAAACTAAAAAAAATTATTGTTTGAAGTCTTTTTACTTTCAAGTCTGGGCAATTTCGCACGGCTCTCTAATGTCGTCGCCATAACAGCCTCTACATTTTCCGGTATAACCCGTTTGGAAACGCTAGCTAGTAATTGAACATGTCGTTCCGTTCCTTGTATGTGTGATGGAATGTTTCGATCATTAAACGGTGGATCATCTTGGTTTAAATATTCTTTCAATGTATCGTACGGAATACTTCGCGTGAATGGTGGTTAAAATACGATATTTATATCATTCAAATTGATCATTTCCGTATAACTTGTGCAATTAAAGTTTATATCTGGTTTCTTATAAACTCTAGGTTCCATTGGCTCGTCAACATCGGTTCGATAGCGTAGAATTTTCTTGATGGCACAGTCGCGCTTTTCTTTGCTATCATCAAACAACATTGATAACAACATATTTTCCGAATGCGCATAATATGAATTATCTTTAATTACTTGATTGACAATTTTGCGTAAACGAGGTTCTAGAAATCGTGACCAACCAATGAACTTGAAAAATTATGCACTGCCGTACACGACAGAGCTGTAATACTTGATACTGAAGTACATTGGCACATAACATTTAATTATAAATTCAACCAGAATTCTTAAATTTGCAACTGGATTTTCCGTTGTCACATATAATCGCAATAATCTAGCGGCCTTGGTGAGCCACCGAGAATGTACAATTTTCCCTGGTTTGATGTTAGCCAGATCCACCGGAACCACGCCGCTAGAAATTGCATGGGCCATGTCGTATAAGTACTTCGAATCGGTGGAAAATTCATTTTTTTCTGGAGCAGGGGGCATATTTTGCAACTCAATTTTCTGGAAGCCGTCCACCACCTGAAAATATATATTAATAAAATAATTAAAAATGGTTGACAATTATAATAAATGAGTGATAGAAATATCTTACCGGAAGAGTTTCACAAGTTTCGATTTGACGGCTCAGTTTTCCGGTTGCCGATGTTGGTCCAGTGCTGGTTGATTTATCCAAAGCTTCAAACAAATTCCGAAACGGAAGTTCGTTGAAGTGTAGAAGGCAAACGAACCAATGCAATGGTCTTTTTAACAGCAATTCGAATCGTTGTATAATTCCACCGTGTGGGCCAGTGTTTGTTGGCTCACCGTCAGTGCATATTCCAATTAATGCATCTAGTGATATACTTTTATCGTTCAAAAACCATTTAATTTGGTAGTTTTGTATTCAGCGGTTTCATTTTCCAGTCTTATGTAACAAATCAATTCGGAATTGGGTTCTCTCAAAATAACAAGATGAGGTTCTTTTACCATCCTAGTATGATCATCAATTTTATCTATCGTTAAAGTATCATCATTTCTGCCATCGAATGAAAACGCTAACAAATTGGTATCATCTAACCGTTTGCGAAGCACTTCTTGCCTGCATTTCTCTTTTTCTCTGCGAACTTTCGATTTATCCATGATGAGAGGTTTCCCGTGCTTATCTTTAATTTTAAAATCTTGCAAAAGAGCGGTTCCCAATGCTGATGCTACTCTGTCAGGCACACCAAATCTGTCCCATATCAAGGCAAAGTTAAAACAATCGTATATCTCTGTGTATTGTGAACTTGTGCTTCTATCCATATCTTCTTGAACCGGAGGCGGTGCGTATGTTGAATCATCGGGATTTTGGTATGTTGGCATTAATGACATAGACGTAGCTCCTTGCTCTTCAGTTTCCATCATAAATGCATCCATTGGTTGTCTTCTCTGATAATGTTGATCGTGCATGAACTCTTTGAGGCGTTCGGGAACCCAGCTGCATGCACATGGAGCTGCCTTCAAATCGCATTTACATGTTCCAATGTAAAAAATTGTTTCCAGAGATTTTACATACTCTGTAAATTGTTGGGTGTTGTTTCTTCTCTTGATTTGCTTTGATACTTGTCAAGCAATTTATTCAGTTTATTAAATACACTTTTTTCAGCATTATTTCCATACCAAGTTTTTCCCAAATTCCAATCAACTTATCTTGTACTTGAATAGTGAATGATTTATGGGAAAATTTTTTTGTTCTGTTTTAGCACGTTCGCTTAAGTAAAAATAATATCTCAAGATATCCAGATGGGTTGGTAAATTAAGATCAGTTAAATCAGTAGACACACCAAAAACAGTAACATCATGCTTGGGTGTATGACTCATTGGGTTTTCGATAGTTGTTGATGAAGTTGCTTCATCTTGCGGTGTAGAGGATGGTGGATTCATTGTAAACTTTTTGATTTGGAATGGTCACTTCACTTATTATTTTTTTTGAAATATTTTTTATCTGAAATTAGCACTTCACACTTTGAGTTCTTCACAACGACTTAATGCATTCACAAAAACTGTTGCGTTATATATGGTCTACGAGACGAGGTAATAAGAATGAAATGGTAATTTCCATTCTACCTGCTGTGTCTTGTGGTGGCTTAAAAAAAACAACACAATCAATTTTACGATCTGCAATTGTGTCAAAGTGATACCTTCATTTTTTAAAGCGGTTGAATAAAAAACCCACACATCTATGTTGACGACATGCAAATGCATCACAGTGATGCCTTGGTTTTAAAAGGGTTGTAAAAACGCTAATTTCACCAATGACACCAGAATTCGTTTTAGAGGTATGGTTCCTTCGGCAAAGTTTCTTAGTTTGATCCCTATAATATGATTTTCATAGAGCAATGGGCGATTTTTTTGCCTCCCCACAAATCGACCCGGCCTAATATATATATATATTACAAAAGTCTTGTAAAATTCTACAAGGTTGGCATTGGAAATATTTAAATTTATGGTGCATACATATATAGGCTAAACGACTTTTTTGCTATAAATTAACACTTAGTCCGATGGAATAAAAGAAAGAAAAAATTATTAAAGTCGGTAAATGATACCAGAATCAGATCGAAAATAACAGAGAAAAAATTATTAAAATCGGTATAACCGTTTTTCAGCTTTGAACGTACTAACGCACATACATTTTTTTTGCATAAACAGATCACAACTGGGAAACAATTATTTTCGTACTCTCAAAAGAGTTTTTTGGTACGAAGAAAATTATGTGAGACAGCACTGGTTGCATTAGAAAAATTTTAATTTATATCACTTCTTAGCATATACGAAATGGAGAAATGTTGCATATACGAAAGGGGTGTAACAGCAGGTATAACAAGTAAGGAAGGCTAAGTTCGGGTGTAACCGAACAATAAATACTCATTTGAGAGCTATGGAGACAAAATAAGGGAAAACCACCATGTAGAAAAATGAACCTAGGGTAACTCTGGAATGTGTTTGTATGACATGTGTATGAAATGGAAGGTATTAAAGAGTATTTAAAGAGGGAGTGGGCCATAGCTCTATAGATGGACGCCATTTAGGGATATCGCCATAAAGGTGGAGCAGGGCTGACTCTAGAATTTGTTTGTACGATATGGGTATCAAATGAAAGGTGTTAATGAGTATTGCAAAAGGGCGTGGGCCTTAGTTCTATATGCGGACGCCTTTTCGAGATATCGCCATAAAGGTGGACCAGGGGTGACTCTAGAATTTGTTTGTACGATATGGGTGTCAAATGAAAGGTGTTAATGAGTATTTTAAATGGGAGTGGGCCTTAGTTCTATAGATGGACGCCTTTTCGAGATATCGCCATAAAGGTGGACCAGGGGTGACCCTAAAATGCGTTTGTACAATATGGGTATCAAACGAAAGGTGCTAATGAGTATTTTAAAAGGAAGTGGGCTTTAGTTCCATAGGTGCAAGCCTTTTCGAGATACCACCATAAAGGTGGACCAGAGGTGACTCTAAAATTTGTTTGTACGATATGGGTGTCAAATGAAAGGCGTTAATGAGTATTTCAAATGGGAGTGGGCCTTAGTTCTATAGTTGGACGCTTTTTCGAGATATCGCCATAAAGGTGGACCAGAGGTGACTCTACAATGCGTTTGTACAATATGGGTATCAAACGAAAGGGGTTAATGAGTATTTTAAAAGGGCGTAGGCCTTAGTTATATAGGTGGACGCCTTTTCGGGATATCGCCATAAAGGTGGACCAGGGGTGACTCTAGAATTTGTTTGTACGATATGGATATCAAATGAAAGGTTTAAATGAGTTTTTTAAAAGGGTGTGGACATTATTTCTATAGGTGGAAGCCTTTTCGAGATATCGCCATAAAGGTGGACCAGGGGTGACTCTAGAATTTGTTTGTACGATTTGGGTATCAAATGAAAGGTGTTAATGAGTATTTTAAAAGGGAGTGGGCCTTAGTTCTATAGGTGGACGCCTTTTCGAGATATCGCCATAAAGGTGGACCAGGGGTGACTCTAGAATGCGTTTGTACAATATGGGTATCAAACGAAAGGTGTTAATGAGTATTTTAAAAGGGAGTAGGCCTTAGTTCTATGGGTGGACGCCTTTTCGAGTATCGCCATAAAGGTTGACCAGGGGGACTCTCGAATGCGTTTGTACAATATGGGTATCAAACAAAAGGTGTTAATGAGTGTTTTAAAAGGGAGTGGGCCTTATTTCTATAGGTGGACGCCTTTTCGAGATATCGTTACAAAGGTGGACCAGGGTTGACTCTAGAATGCGTTTGTACGATAAGGGTATGAAATGAATGGTGTTAATGAGTATTTTAAAAGGGAGTGGCCATAATTCTATATGTGGACGCTTTTTCCAGATATCGCCATATAGGTAGACCAGGGGTGACTCTAGAATGTGTTTGTACGATATGGGTATCAAATGAAAGGTTTTAATGATCATTTACAACGTAGTGGGCCTTAGTTCTATAAGTGGACGACTTTTTGAGACATCGCCATAAGGGTGAACCAGGGATAACTCTAGAATATGTTTGTACGATATGGGTATCAAATTAAAGGTATTATGAGGGTTTTAAAAGGGAGTGATCCAGAACATCAGCTGTCGGGTACCGCTAATTTTTTTATATATGTAATACCACGAACAGTATTCCTGCCAAGATTCCAAGGGCTTTTGATTTCGCCTTACAGAACTTTTTCATTTTCTTCTACTTAATATGGTAGGTGTCACGCCCATTTTACAAAGTTTTTTCTAAAGTTAATTTTTGCGTCAATAAACCAATCCAATTACCATGTTTCATCCCTTTTTTCGTATTTGGTATAGATTTATGGCAATTTTTAATTTTTCGTAATTTTCGATTTCGAAAAAGTGGGCGCGGTTATGTCGGATTTCGTCCATTTTTTGTACCAAGATAAAGTGAGTTCAGATAAGTAAGTGGACTAAGTCTAGTAAAGATATATCGGTTTTTGCTCAAATTATCGTGTTAACGGCCGAGGGGAAGGACAGACGGTCGACAATGTATAAAAACGGGCGTGGCTTCAACCGGTTTCGCCCATTTTCACAGAAAACAGTTACCGTCATAGAAGGATTGGTAAATTTTTGTTCGACTTATGGCATTAAACGTATTCTAGACAAACTAAATGGAAAAGGGCGGAGCCACGCCCATTTTGAAATTTTGTTTTATTTTTGTATTTTGTTTCACCATATCATTACTGGAGTTGAATGTTGACATAATTTACTTATATACAGTAAAGATATTCAATTTTTTGTTAAAATTTTACTTTTAAAAAGAATTTTTTTAAAAAGTGGGCGTGTTCTTCATCCGATTTTTCTAATTTTTATTTAGCACATATATAGTAATAGTAGTAACGTTCCTGCCAAATTTCATCATGATATCTACAATGACTGCCAAATTACAGCTTGCAAAACTTTGAAATTACCTTCTTTTAAAAATGGGCGGTACCACGCCCGTTGTCCAAATTTTACTAATTTTCTATTCTGCATCATAAAGTCAACCCACCTACCAAGTTTCATCGCTTTATCCGTCTTTCGTAATGAATTATCGCATTTTTTCAGTTTTTCGAAATTTTCGATATCGAAAAAGTGAGCGTGGTTATAGTCCGATATCGTTCATTTTAAATAGCGAACTGAAATGAGTGCCCAGGAACCTACATACCAAATTTCATCAAGATACCTCAAAATTTACTCAAGTTATCGTGTTAACGGACAGACGGACGGACGGACGGACATGGCTCAATCAAATTTTTTTTCGATACTGATGATTTCATGTCGAAAATAACAGAGAATAAATTACTCAAATCGATAACTAACAGTAGAGGCACCACAATCAGTTTGATTTAAGACGCTATCTGGCGAGCAATAGAAGTGTTATTTTGAAAGTAGTCTAATAAAGACCATTTTGCATTATCGAATACTGGAGTTATTTATTCAACAGTTTAGTGATCCGAACGTTAGCAGAAGGTTGCACATAAGCAGAATTACAGTAAATTCGTTACAATTGGTGTCAGAAAAGGAATTGTTGAATAAATTCCAGAGTTGCGTAGTACAACAAGGACATGGCGAAGTTAAGTGAATTAAGGATCCAGCAACTGAAAAAGGAGTTGGAAGCCCGTGGACTGAATACAACCGGCAATAAGATTGAACTTCAAGCACGGCTACGAGACGCTATGGAGTCGGAAGGAATTAATGTGGACGATGATGTCTTTCATCCTGAATGGGACGAGACAACAACACAAATTAAAGAGAAAAACGAAACATCGCAGGCAATTACCAGCACAGACTTGAACGTGACATTAGCTGCAATTTCTGCATAAACGTCGACAGTAACATCCACGACGGAAACTCAACTGGAAGAACAGAAAACATATATGGCATATCAATTGGAATCACAAGAGACACGTATAGCATCTCAACTGGAATCGCAGGAGAACCGTATAACATCGAAGATTGAAGCACAAGAGGCACGAATATCCAAAATGTCGGCACAAATTTCAGCGCAGATCTCTGCACAACTGGAAGAGCAAGAAGGACGTATTTCTCCGAAGATGGAGGCGCAGGACATAACAATTTTGCAACTCGAGAACAAGATCGATGCCGAGATTGAAACATTGCGAGGTCATATACAGGAATTGCAACTAAATCGCCCAGCTGTTTCAGCAAGCAATACGAAGGTAAAAACTCCATCTTTTGACGGATCTGTTCTTTTCCAGGTGTTTAAGCTTCAATTTGAGAAGACATCAGCAGTGAACAACTGGAATGCTGAATATAAAGTTGCTGCACTGTTCGTGGCATTGAAAGGGCCTGCAGCTGAAATCTTACAGACTATTCCAGAGTACGAAAGGAACAATTATGAAGCATTGATGGCCGCTGTCGGGAGACATTATGGAAGCGAGCATAGGAAACAGATATATCAAATTGAGTTGCAAATTCGCTACCAAAAAGCGAATGAAACTTTGCAGGAGTTTGTGTCGGATGTCGAAATAGTGGCCCATCTAGCAAATGCGGAAGCACCCGTGGAATACACTGAGAGGGTAAAAATCCAGAGCTTCATAAATGGCATACGAGATGAGGAAACGAAACGAGCTACATATGCGAATCCAAAACTAACATTTGCTGAAACGGTATCGCATGGACTGACTCAGGAAACAGCCTCACTTTTGAGTAAGCCAGCGTACAAAGCTCATCGCGTGGAAGTGGAAAGGCCAGACTGGGTAGACACAATTTTGGAAGCCTTAAAAGGAACGCAGCAGAAAAACGATGGTGCTGTCAAATGCTTTAACTGTGGAAAGCCAGGGCACATTGCACGTTATTGCAGTACCAGTCCTAACAGTTCCAGTAATGTGGGTCACCGTTAACGCAGAGCAGAATGAGATGATCTCCAATTCCACTCAATCGTGAAATTAAAGCGAGTCAGCAGCAAGGGGCGACAGCTGGTGCCCTCAATTGAATGCCCCATAATCTCTATCTCACAAATTGGAAGAAGGTCAAGCAATCTTACTGTCGGAGGACATGTGGATGGAAAGGAACGTTTACTGACTGTAGATACGGGTGCATCCCTTTCCATCATTCGATCAGGTTTAGTGAATAAGAAGATAAAACCATTGCTTGGAGCAGTATTACGTACAGCCGCGGGAGAGGACACCCAGGTAATTGGAGAATTAGCATGTGAAGTAAACGTCACGGTACTACACAATTTTTTAGTGGCAGAGATTGTTGATGAAATAATAATTGGAGTGGACTTCTTAATCGACCAAGGCACAAAGATCGATATGCAAAACAAGACGACGCGATATAAGAACATGGACGTGCCACTTAATTTCGGTTACGAGAGAGGCTACAGCAGTAATCGAGTGCTGGTGGAAGAGAGTCAGCAAATACCACCAAAATCCGAAGCAGTCATCTGGGCAAAGGTTGATGGAGATTTTGGGACAAAAAAATTGTGGGTTGTCGAGGCAGCAAACAAATCAACACCGAACATATTTGTAGGAAAAACTCTGGCTATGACAAAACAAGATGGACGTATTCCGGTAAGATTACTCAATGTGTTCAAACCACCTTTCAAACTGACAAAAGGAGCTATATTTGGAAGATCCCAAGAGGCTGAAATAGTTACTAACTGTGAACAGCTCCAGGAAAACGTTTGAACTAGCAAGACTGATCTCTCAAATGGCCTCACGGCATGGACGGAGAGGCTAGATCAAGATTATTAGAGTAAGGCAAAGCAACTGCTCCCAAAGTACGCAAACAGGCCGCACCAATGTTGTGACGCGAGGCCGAAACGTCAAGCTCCTCGTAGTGTTCCACTGGCGAAGCGGGAAGTTGTGAGTCAAATTGTTCAAGAAATGAGCGACAGCGGCGTCATCGAACCATCAGCTAGTCCATGGAGCTCACCGGTTGTACTTGTGAAAAAAAGGATGGGAAAATGAGGTTTTGCGTGGACTACCGCAAGTTGAACGATGTCACGAAAAAGGATAGCTACCCATTGCCAAGCATTGACGATTCTCTGGTCTCGCTATCTGGCACGAAGTGGTTTTCCACACTGGACTTGAAACGCGGCTACTGGCAAGTTGAGGTGTATGAGGAAGGTAAAGAGAAAACAGCCTTCAGTGTCGGTGATGGTCTTTGGCAATTTACAGTGATGCCTTTTGGACTTTGTAAGGCACCAGCTACTTTTGAGAGACTCATGGGCCAGGTACTGAAAGGACTACATTGGAAAACATGCTTGGTGTACATTGACGACATCATCGTATTAGGCAAGAAATTTGATGAACATCTTAAGAACTTGGAGGAAGTTTTCCAGAGAATAGCTGCCGCTGGTCTGAAACTAAGTCCCAACAAGTGTTCGCTGTTTAAAAAGGAAGTAAATTATTTGGGTCACAAGGTAACGACAGAAGGTATCTGTACAGCGAATGAAAAGAGAGAGGCAGTAAAGGATTGGCCAAGACCACAGAACTTGCATGAATTAAGAAGTTTCCTTGGGCTGTGCACATATTACCGCCGATTTTTACCAAACTTTTCCAGCGCAGCCCATAGCCTCCATGAGCTTACAAGAAAAAATAAAGCTTTTTAATGGAAGAAGGAGCAAGAAGTGGATTTCCAAACATTGAAGGAGCGTTTGTGCACTGCCCCAATGTTGGCATATCCGTTTCCAGGAGCCACATTTATTCTAGATACAGATGCGATTGGATAAGCTATAGGAGGTGTTTTATCACAACTGGTCGATGGAAAGGAGAAGGTAGTTGCATATTAGAGCCGTTCGATTGAAAAACCAGAGAGGAACTACTGCGTTACACAGAAAGAGCTGTTGGCATATATACCTCTACGGCCAGCGATTCGGCGTCAGGACAGAACATGCTGCGTTGATACGGCTTCTGCAGTTCCGTAATCCGGAAGGACAATTGGCACTGTGGATCGAGCGACTACAAAGCTATGACTTTTCCATTGAACATCGAAAAGGTAGTACCCATGGAAATGCTGATGCAATGTAACGAAGACCATGTAGTTTTGAATGCAAGCACTGTTCAAAGGCCGAGGCTAAGGAAGACATTATAGATGTCCGGCTAA
The DNA here is from genome assembly GCF_040869045.1 of Eurosta solidaginis. NCBI lineage: Eukaryota > Metazoa > Arthropoda > Insecta > Diptera > Tephritidae > Eurosta > Eurosta solidaginis. The sequence goes on along the minus strand of NC_090324.1, from coordinate 80,804,237 downwards.
TGACTATAACGTGTGCGGATGAATGGGACAAGGAACAACTAAGAAAGCGTCAGCTAGAAGATACAGATCTGTCACACGTTATGCAAGGGATCGAACGAAACGAAAGACCAAACAGAGAGGAGATGTTATCGAAGAGTCCCATTAGGCACCACATATATATAGTATTTATCTCATACAACCGATTGTTCAGATAAGAAACTTTTCGCAATATCCACCCCATTTCAACAGCTAGAAGCTTCAAATTTCACCAATTGCTTACGTATATAGCATATATTGTTGTGTGAAAAAATCATAGAGACCGGTATATTATATACCCCATATAAACTGTCATTTTTGCCCCTTTTTTACGGCTAGAAGCTTCAAGTTTCATCAAATACGTACGTTTACGTCATATATTGTTGAAATACGTGATTCGTAGTCATAGTCTTTACATGCAGACCACAAAAAAGGTGAAACTTTGCATCCTCACACAAAGTACCTACCTATTTTTATACTAAACTGAGCAGAGCTCACTGAGTATATTAATTTGGTTCGCTTAACTGTACCCCGTAACGTCATAAACTAATCGAGATAGATATATACGTCTATATATCAAAATGATCTGGGCGAAAAAAGAAATTCATGTAGCCATGTCCATCCGTCCGTTCGTCTGCCCGTAAACATGATAACTTGAGTAAATTTCGAGGTATCTTAATGAAATTTGGGATGTAAGTTCCTGGGCACTCATCTCAAACCGCTATTTAAAATGAACGAAATCGGCCTATAACCACGCCCACTTTTTCGATATCGAAAATTTCAAAAAACCGAAAAAATGCGATAATTCATTACCAAAGGCGAATAAAGCGATGAAACTTGGTAGGTAGGTTGACGTTATGACGCGCAATAGAAAATTAGTATAAATTTGGACAATGGGCGTAGTACCGCCCACTTTTAAAAGAAGGTAATTTCAAAGTTTTGTAAGCTGTAATTTGGCAGTCTTTGAAGATATCGTGATGAAATTTGGCAGGAACATTGCCAATATATATATGCTAAATAAAAATTAGCAAAATGGGATGCAGAACACGCTCACTATAAAAAAATATTTAAAAGTCAAATTTTAACGAAAAATTGAATATCTTTACAGTATATAATTAAATTATGGCAACATTCAACTCCGGTATTGATATGGTGCAAGAAAATACAAAAATAAAAGAAAGATTCAAAATGGGCGTGGCTTCGCCCTTTTTCAATTAATTTGTCTAGAATACCTTTAATGCCATAAGCCGAATAAAAATTTACCAATCCATGTGAGGGTAAGGGCATAGCTTCTATGACGATAACTGTTTTCTGTGAAAATGGGCGAAATCGGTTGAAGCCACGCTCTGTTTTTATACACAGTCGACCGTCTGTCCTTCCGCTCGGCCGTTAACACGATAACTTGAGCAAAAATCGATATATCTTTACTAAACTTAGTTCACATACTTATCTGAATTCACTTTATCTCGGTATTAAAAATGGGGGAAATCCGACAATAACCACGCACACTTTTTCGATATCGAAAATTTCTAAAAATGAAAAAAATGCCATAATTCTATACCAAATACGAAAAAATATAACTTTAGAAAAAACTTTGTAAAAAATGGGTGTGACCCCTACCATATTAAGTAGAAGAAAATTACACCTTTATGGCGACATCTCGAAAAGGCGTCCACCTATAGAGCTAAGGCCCACTCCCTTTTAAAATACTCATTACCACCTTTCATTTGATACCCATATCGTACAAACACATTCTAGAGTCACCCCTGGTCCACCTTTATGGCGATTTCTCGAAAAAGCGTCCACCTATAGAGCTTTTGCCGACTCCCTTTTAAAATACTCTTTAATACCTTCCATTTGATAGCCATGTCATACAAACACATTCCAGGGTTACCCTAGGTTAATTTTCCTACATGGTGGTTTTCCCTTATTTTGTCTCCAAAGCTTTCAGCTGAGTATGTAATGTTTGATTACACCCGAACTTAGCCTTCCTGACTTGTTTTATTTTATATTTATCTTAAAAACCGTTTAGGTATGTACATTTGTTCACTATATATTTCTTATCTTATACAGCCGATTTTTTGGAGGTTACAAATGGGATAAGATTATTGTTTAGACCCATTCATGAAAGGTATGCAAAGCCGAAGACAGTCCCATCCTTACTTGTTTTAATTCAATTTCGTTTGGTTTTATTTTATTCTACTTTATTTTATTTTATTTTATTTCATTTTGTTTCATATTACTTTATATCCATTTCATTTAATTTCATTCCACTTGATTTCATGTTTCTTTATGTTATTTTCTTTCATTTAATTTCATTTTAGTGTTATTCATTCTTTTGTATTACATATCGTTTCATTGCTTTCCATCCCAAATTTATTCATTGCATTTGTTTCATAATATTTCATTCCATTCCATTTCATTTTATTTCACTCCTTTTCTTTTCAGTTTATTTATTTTTTTCACTTTTTATACTCAGCGTGCTTTGCACACAGAGTTATTAACTTTGATTGGATAACGGTTGGTTGAACAGGTATAAAGGAATCCATATAGATATAGACTTCCATATATCAAAATCATCAGTATCGAAACAAATTTAATTGAGCCATGTCCGTCCGCCCGTCTGTCCCTTAACACGATAACTTGAGTAAATATTGAGATATCGTCACCAAATTTGGTACGCAAGCTTATCTGGACCCAGAATAGATTGGTGTTGAAAATGAGCGAAATCGGATGATAACCGCGCCCACTTTTTATATATATAACATTTTGGAAAACACATAAAACCTGATTATTTAGTAAATAATATACCTAGAATGTTGAAATTTGACGTGTGGACTTATATTGAGACTCTTGATAAAAATTTGAAAAAAAAATTTAAAAAGGGCGTGGCACCGCCCACTTGTTATAAAATCAATTTTATTTTATTTACAAATATTATTAATCATAAATCAAAAATTGTTAAACCTATCGTAACAAAATTCGGCAGAGAAGTTGCCTTTATTATAAGGAATGCTTTGAAGAAAAATTAACGAAATGGGTTAAGGCTCACGCCCACTTTTATATAAAAGATTTTTAAAATGGTCGTGGACGAATAAAATAAGCTATATCTTTGCAAAAAAGGGCTTTATATCAATGGTATTTCATTTCCACATCTTTCTTTTAAACGGGCGGTGCCACGTGTTATGTAGAAAAGTAATTTATTTGAAATGAGATGTACAATTGAAGCTCACGCTGAGTATATATTGTTCGGTTACACCTGAACTTAGACACCTTTACTTGTTTCATTTCATCATTTCATTTTTGTTTCGTTTCCTTTTATTACTCCTTATATTACTTCATTCTATTTATTATTGTTGCATCTCATTTTGCATTTTCCGTTCACTTATTTTTATTTCATTTCATTCCGGTTCATTTTGTATCATTTAATTTTACTTCGTTTCATGCCATTTCCGTTTGGTTTCGCGTTGTTCCATTTAACTTCCTTTAATTTCATTCCATATAATTTCATTTTCTCCTTTTTCATTTCATTTACTACATAGCATTTTACTTCATTTCGTTCTATTTTATTTCGTTGCATTCCATTTCATTTCATTTCATTTAGTGCCATGTCATTTCACTTTATCTTATTTAATTTCGATTAATTTCTTTCACTTCATCTCGTTTCACTTCATACTTTATTTTACTTAGTTTCATTTTTCGCTTTATTTCTTTTCATTTCCTTATGATTTATATTTTTTTCATTTCTCCTTATATCGTTCCATTTCATTTTTGTTTCTTTCCATTTAATTTCATTTTATTCTATTTCATTTTATTCCGTTTAATTTCAAATAGTTTTAAATTTTTTCGTTTCAGTTAATTTTTTTCTGTTTCATTTCACTTCTTTCCGTTTCATTTTATTTTGTCTCATCTCACTTCATTCCATTTCATTTCATTCAGTTTATTTTTCCTTTAATTCGTTTCACTCTATTTTTGTTACACCAAATCACTTTAATTTTATTCCATATCATTTTCTTTATTTCCATTTCAACTTATTTTTTTTCTTTATTTATTTTATTTTATTTTATGTTATTTTTTTATCGTTTTCAATTTTAGTTCATTGTTATTGTATTTAAATTTTTATACCTTTCATGAAAATGAAATGGTATATTAATTTCGTCACGAAACCCAAAATTGTAAGTCCTTAAAGGAAAATAGATAGATCCACCCTTAAGTATACCGAAATAATCAGGTTGAAGAGCTGAGTTGATTTAGCTAGTCCGTCTGTCTGTTTGTATGCAAACTAGTCCCTCAATTTTTGAGATATCTTGATAAAATTTGGTGAGCGGGTGTATTTGGGTGGCCGATTAGACATTTGTCGGAACCGGCCGGATCGGACCACTATAGCATATATCCTCCATACAACCGATTTTTCAGAAAAAGAGGATTTTTGTAATATCTTACTCAATTTAACAGATTGAAGCTTCAAACTTCACCATATACTTTCATATATTGCACATATTGTTGCCGGAAAAAATTGATGAGATCGGGCGTATATATAGTATATATACTCACAACCGATTACTCAGATAAGAAACTTTTCGTAATTACTGCCCTATTTTAAAAGCTAGAGGCTTCAAATTTGAACGAATGCTTACGTATATAGCATATATTGTTTTCTGAAAAAATCATACAGATCGGTGGTATATATAGTATATATATGGTGGTATATATAATATATATATATAGTATACATATATATTTTCGCAGTTTTAGCCCCATTTTAACAGCTAGAAGCTTCAAATTTCACCGAACGCTTACTTATATGCCATATATTGTTGTCTGAAAAAATCATACAGATCGGTGGTATATATAGTATATATATGGTGGTATATATAGTATATATATATAGCATATATATATATTTTCGCAATTTTATCCCCATTTTAACAGCTAGAAGCTTCAAATTTCACCGAATGCTTACGTATATGGCATATATTGTTGTCTGAAAAAATCATAGAGATCGGTTGTATATATAGTATATATCTCATACAACCGATTGTTCAGATAAGAAACTTTTCGCAATTTCTACCCCATTTTAACAGCTATAAGCTTCAAATTTCACCGATTGCTTACGTATATAGTATACATTGTTGTGTCAAAAAATCATAGAGATCGGTGATATATATAATATATATATGATGGTATATATAGTATGTATATAATATATATATTGTAACGAATTTGCTGCAAATCCTCTTATTTGCAATCCTCTGCTAAGTTCGAATCACTAAACTGTTGAATAAATAACTCCAATTTGTAATAATGCAAAACGGCCTTTATTAAAGTACTTTCAAAATAACAAACTGTGCAACGAATAGCTTGCTTAATAACCACACTGATTGATAGCTCAATGAAACTCTACTATTCAAAATAACACTGCTATTGCTCGCTAGATATCGTCTTAATCAAACTGCTTGACAACTCAAATCAAACTGAATTACTTCTTACTCGCCTGCCCCGCTTTTATAGTTTACGCTGCATACTTCTAGGCTCTTCGATTTCCAGAAGTTACTAGTTAGTTTCGGCTACAAAATCGCCAGCCACAACTACGTGCACAAATTATTGCTCTCTCTTGTGACAACTCAGATAATATATATGCATGTGTTTGTGCATTGCCGCTCCGCTGCTCGTATACGTACATATGTGTAGACGCAATTATTTATTCGTTTATGTAGATACATAATGATTGAATTATTGTTGTGAATGTTTGTAGTTTACAGTCTCTCGCGCATACATAGGCGTATAAGTAAATGCATATGTGTGTGACATCTTTCGGCTGCCTTATATATGTGTATACATGATTTGATTATTGACGTAAATACTGCTTATCGTGGCCTTGGCATCGCCTTAGTGATGGTATAACTTAGTGATGTTAATATCCGTGACACTGCCCTCCACCTAAGTCTGATCGTCCCGGTCAGACAAATCTCTCGATCTAAACGCTGCTAATCTCTCCAAATGAACCACTTTCATTTTGGTTCGTGGTTTGGTAGTGGTTTGTATGCGGTACACTACATCGTTGATCCGTTTTACAACTTTGTATGGGCCTTCCCAGTTACACTGCAATTTCGGGGACAAACCTTTTTTTCGTTGTGGGTTGTATAGCAGCACCTAATCTCCTTCCTGAAACCCTTCCGAATTAATTGCTTTATCGTACCTCGCTTTCATCTTGTCACTCATAATCGTTGCTCGTTGCCTTACCAGATCGTGTATCTCTCTCAGCTCTTCTTCCAAGACACCAGTAGATTTCTTGACATTTCTCTCCGCATCGGCATCTATCCCATACCTCAAATCAGCTGGCAGTCGGAGGTCATTGCCAAAAATTACCTTTGCTGGAGTTTGCCCCGTTGTCTCATGTACTGCCGATCGGTAGGCCATCAAGAATAATGATATGTGTATATCCCAGTCCTTATGATGCTTGTCTAATACTTTCCTTAAATGCTCCTCCAATGTTCTATTGAAACGTTCCACCATACCATCGGACTGATGATGCAATGCAGTTATCCGTGTTTTCCGAATGCCCAACTTCTTGCACATTTCTTGGAACACAGCTGATTCTAAATTCCTGCCTTGGTCAGAATGTAACTCCATTGGCACCACATACCTTGCAACCCAATCGTTTGTAACCACTTCTGCTACTGTTTCTGCTTCTTGGTTTGGAATTGGGTATACCTCTGGCCATTTACTGAAATAATCCATAACCACCAGTACGTATTTGTTTTCGCGGTTGCTAGTAGGAAATGGGCCTGCGACATCCATGGCGATCCTTTCAAATGGTGCACCTGAATTATACTGCTTCATCTGGCCATGACTTCGTGTTTTGGGCCCTTTCGCTCTGTTGCAAACCTCGCAGTTGGCAATCCACTCGGTGACCGACTGACGGCAACCAACCCAATAGAATCTCTGCTTAATTTTCTTGAGCGTCTTCGTGATTCCAAGATGACCTCCACTTGGACCAGCTCGCTGCGCACGTCAGGAATCCTCTTTCTGGGAACAACTATCAGATTCTTCTTGCATTTACCATCCTCACTCTCCCATTCTCGATGAATGCAACCGATTATCAATTCTAAACTGTTCCACTGTGCCCAATATGATTTCGCAATGGGACTCTCTGCTGACATCTCCTCTCTATTTGGCCTTTCGTTTCGTTCGAGCCCTTGCATAACATGTGACAGATCAGTATCTTCTATTTGACACTTACTTAGTTGTTCCTTGTCCCCTTTATGCGTACATGTTATAGTCTTTATCCGGATATCTATAATGTCTTCTTTAGACTCGGCCTTTGAACAGTGCTTGCATTCCAAACTACATGGTCTTCGTGACATTGCATCAGCATTTCCATGGTTACTACCTTTTCGATGCTCAATGGAAAAGTCACAGCTTTGTAGTCGGTCGATCCACCTTGCCAATTGTCCTTCCGGATTACGGAACTGCAGAAGCCATTTCAACGCTGCATGATCTGTCCTGATACGGAGTCGCTGTGAAAATGTTTAATGCACTCTACCAATGCCAACAGCTCTCTCCGTGTTGCGTAGTAGTTTAGCTCTGGTTTTCCAATTGAACGGCTGTAATATGCAACTACCTTCTCCTTCCATCAACCGGTTGTGACAAAACGCCTCCTATAGCATATCCACTCGCATCTGTATCTAGAATAAATGTTGCTCCTGGAATCAGATATGCCAACATTGGAGCAGTGCACAACCGCTCCTTCAATGTTTGGAAAGCCACTTCTTGCTCCTTCTCCCATTCAAAATCTTTATGTTTTGTTGTAAGTTCATTGAGGCTATGGGCTACGCTGGAAAAATTTGGTACAAATCGGCGGTAATATGTGCACAGCCCAAGGAAAATTCTCAATTCATGTAAGTTCTGTGGTCTTGGCCAATCCTTTACACCCACTATTTTGTCGTTCGCAGTGCAGATGCCCTCTGTCGTTAGCTTGTGACCCAAATAATTCACTTCCTTTTTAAACAGCGCACACTTTTTGGGACTTAACTTCAGACCAGCGCCAGCTATTCTCTGGAAAACTTCCTCTAAGATTTTAAGATGCTCATCAAAGTTCTTTCCCAATACGATGATGTCGTCCAAGTACACCAAGCATGTTTTCCAATGTAGTCCTTTCAATACCTAATCCATGAGTCTCTCGAAAGTAGCTGGTGCATTAAATAGTCCAAAGGGCATTACTGTAAATTGCCAAAGACCATCACCGACGCTGAAGGCTGTTTTCTCTTTGTCTTCCTCCTTCATTTCCACTTGCCAGTAGCCGCTTTTCAAGTCCAGTGTGGAAAACCATTTCGTACCAGAGAGCGAGTCCAGACTGTCGTCAATTCTTGGCAATGGGTAGCTATCCTTTTTCGTAACGTCATTCAACTTCCGGTAGTCCACGCAAAAGCTCATTTTTCCATCCTTCTTCTTTACAAGTACTACCGGTGAGCTCCAGGGACTAGCTTATGGTTCGATGACGCCGCTGTCGCTCTTTTCTTGTATAATTTGACTCACAACTTTTCGCTTCGCCAGTGGAACACTACGTGGAGCTTGACGTATCGGCCTCGCGTCTCCAGTGTCAATTTGATGTTTCACAACATTGGTGCGGCCTGGTTTGGAACCATCCTGGTCAAATATATTTGCGTTCTTTAGGAGTAGTTACTTCGCTTTCTCTGATAATCTTGATCTAGCCCTTCCGTCCATGCCGTGATGGCATTTGAAATATTGGTCTTGCTAGTTGAAACGTGTTCCTGGAGCTGTTCACAGTTAATAACTACTTCAGCCTCTTGGCATCTTCCCAATATAGCTCCTTTTGTCAGTTTGAGTGGCGACTTGAACTCTTACCGGAATACGTCTATCTTGTTTTGTCGTAGCCAAGGTTTTTCCTACAAGTATGTTCGGTGTTGATTTGTTCGCTGCTTCGACAACCCACAATTTGTTTGTCCCACAATCTCCATCAACCTTTGCCAAGATGACTGCTTCTGATTTTGGTGGTATTTGCTGACTCTCCTCCACCAGCACGCGTTTACTGCTGTTGCCTCCCTCGTAGCCGAAATAAGGTGGCACATCCATGTTCTTATATCTCATCGTCTTGCTTTGCATGTCGATCTTGATGCCTCGGTCGATTAAGAAGTCCACTCCAATTATGATTTCATCAACAATCTCTGCCACTATAAAATTGTGTACTACCGTGACGTTCCCAATTGCGACTTCACATGATATTTCTCCTAGAACCGTGGTGTTTTATCCAGTGGCTGTACGCAATCTTGCTCCATGCAATGGTCTTATTTTCTTATTGACTAAATCCGCTCGAATGATGGAATGAGATGCACCCGTATCTACAGTCAGTAAACATTCCTTTCTATCCACATGTCCTCCGACAGTAAGATTGTTTGACCTTCTTCCAATTTGTGAGATAGAGATTATGGGGCATTCAATTAAGGGAGCCAGCTGTCGCCCCTTGCGGCTGACTCGCTTCAGTTTAACGATTGAGTGGACTTGGAGATTTGGTCATCTCCTTCAGCTCTGCGCTTACGGTCACCCACATTGTTGGAGCTATTGGGACCGGTGCTGCAATGTCGTGTAATATGACCTGGGTTGCCGCACTTGAAACATTTAATAACTCCGGCATTTTTCCGTTGTGATCCCTTCAGTTCTTCCGAAATAGTGTCTACCCAATCTGGTCTTTCCACTTCCACACGGTGAGCTTTGTATGCTGGTTTACTCAATACTGAGGCAGTTTCCTGAGTCAATGCATGTGATACCGTTTCTGCATATGTTGGCTTTGGGTTTTCGTATGTGGCTCGCTTCGTTTCGACGTCCCGTATGACATTTATAAAGCTCTGAATTTTTACCCTTTCGGTGTATTCCACGGGTGCGTTGGCATTCGCAAATGTGCAAGCCTTTCGACATCTGACGCAAACTCCTGCAAAGTCTCATTAGCTTTTTGGTAGCGGTTTTGCAACTGTATTTGGTGTATCTGCTTCCTGTGTTCGCTTCCGTATCGCCTCTCTAGAGCGCTCATCAATTTTTCGTAGTTGTTCCGCTCTCCCTCAGGAATAGTCTGTAGGTTTTCAGCAGCAGATCCGTTCAATGCCACGAATAGTGCAGCAACTTTATCTTCAGCCCTCCAGTTGTTCACTGCTGCGGTCTTCTCAAACTGAATCTTAAACACCTGGAAAAGAACAGAACCGTCAAAGGATGGTGTTTTTACCTTTGGACTACTCGCTGAAACAGCTGGGCGATTTAGTTGTAACTGCTCCATACGACCCTTCAAATCATCGACTTCTGCCTGAAATTGATCGATTTTTGCGTCCTGTTACCCTTGCTTCCTGTGCTTCTAACTGCGAAGACATTTGTGCCACCTGCAATGATAAGAGCTCCTCATTTTCTTCCATTTTTAATGGTATGCGTGTCTCCTGCCATTCCAGTTGGGATGCCATATATGTCTTCTGTTCTTCGAGCTTTGTTTTCATCTTGGATGTAATCTGTGTCGACATTTCTGACATTTGCAAGGACATTGATGTTACTGTCGATGTAGATATTGCAGCCAAAATCATGTTCAAGTCTGTGCTCGTAACTGTTTGCGATGTTTCGTTTTTCTCCTCAATTTTTGTTGTTGTCTCGTCCCCATCAAGATAAAAGACATACTCGTCCACATCGATTCCTTGCGACTCCATTACCTCTCATAGCCGTGCTTGAGGTTCGATCTTATTGCCGGTTGTATTCAATCCACGGTTCTCCAACTCCTTTTTCAGTTGCTGGAACCTCAATTCACTCAAAGTTGTATCCCCAATCTTCGGAACTTATTCAACAATTCCTCTTCTGACACCAATTGTAAAGACTTTACTGCAAATCCTCTTATTTGCAACCTTCTTCTAAGTTCGAATCACTAAACTGTTGAATAAATAACTCCAATTTGTAATAATGCAAAACGGCCTTTATTAAAGTACTTTCAAAATAACAAACTGTGCAACGAATAGCTTGCTTAATAACCACACTGATTGATAGCTCAATGAAACTCTACTATTCAAAATAACACTGCTATTGCTCGCTAGATATCGTCTTAATCAAACTGCTTGACAACTCAAATCAAACTGAATTACTTCTTACTCGCCTGCCCCGCTTTTATAGTTTACGCTGCATACTTCTAGGCTCTTCGATTTCCAGAAGTTACTAGTTAGTTTCGGCTACAAAATCGCCAGCCACAACTACGTGCACAAATTATTGCTCTCTCTTGTGACAACTCAGATAATATATATGCATGTGTTTGTGCATTGCCGCTCCGCTGCTCGTATACGTACATATGTGTAGACGCAATTATTTATTCGTTTATGTAGATACATAATGATTGAATTATTGTTGTGAATGTTTGTAGTTTACAGTCTCTCGCGCATACATAGGCGTATAAGTAAATGCATATGTGTGTGACATCTTTCGGCTGCCTTATATATGTGTATACATGATTTGATTATTGACGTAAATACTGCTTATCGTGGCCTTGGCATCGCCTTAGTGATGGTATAACTTAGTGATGTTAATATCCGTGACACTGCCCTCCACCTAAGTCTGATCGTCCCGGTCAGACAAATCTCTCGATCTAAACGCTGCTAATCTCTCCAAATGAACCACTTTCATTTTGGTTCGTGGTTTGGTAGTGGTTTGTATGCGGTACACTACATCGTTGATCCGTTTTACAACTTTGTATGGGCCTTCCCAGTTACACTGCAATTTCGGGGACAAACCTTTTTTTCGTTGTGGGTTGTATAGCAGCACCAAATCTCCTTCCTGAAACCCTTCCGAATTAATTGCTTTATCGTACCTCGCTTTCATCTTGTCACTCATAATCGTTGCTCGTTGCCTTACCAGATCGTGTATCTCTCTCAGCTCTTCTTCCAAGACACCAGTGGATTTCTTGACATTCCTCTCCGCATCGGCATCTATCCCATACTTCAAATCAGCTGGCAGTCGAAGGTCATTGCCAAAAATTACCTTTGCGGGAGTTTGGCCCGTTGTGCCATGTACTGCCGATCGGTAGGCCATCAAGAATAATGATATGTGTGTATCCCAGTCCTTATGGTACTTGTCTACTACTTTCCTTAAATGCTCCTCCAATGTTCAATTGAAGCGTTCCACCCTACCATCGGACTTAGGATGCAATGCAGTTGTCCGTGTTTTTCGATTGCCCAACTTCTTGCACATTTCTTGGAACACAGCTGATTCAAAATTCCTGCCTTGGTCAGAATGTAACTCCATTGGTACACCATACCTTGCAACCCATTCGTTTTTAACCACTTCTGCTACTGTTTCTGCTTCTTGGTTTGGGATTGGGTATACCTCTGGCCATTTACTGAAATAATCCATAACCACCAGTACGTATTTGTTTCCGCGGTTGCTAGTAGGAAATGGACCTACGACATCCACGGCGATCCTTTCAAATGGTGCACTTGAAATATACTGCTTCATCTGGCCATGACTTCGGGTTTTGGACCCTTTCGCTCTGTTGCATACCTCACAGTTGGCAGTCCACTCGGTAACCGACTGACGGCAAACAACCCAATAGAATCTCTGCTTAATTTTTTCGAGTGTCTTCGTGATACCAAGATGACCTCCACTTGGACCATTTTGCAGCTCGCTGAGCACGTCAGGAATCCTCTTCCTGGGAACAGCTATCAGTTTCTTCTTGCATTGACCATCCTCACTCTCCCATACTCGATGCAAGCAACCGGATATCAATTCTAAACTGTTCCACTGTGCCCAATATGACTTCGCAATGGGACTCTCTGCTGACATCTCCTCTCTGCTTGGTCTTTCGTTTCGTTCGAGCCCTTGCATAACATGTGACAGATCTGTATCTTCTAGCTGACACTTTCTTAGTTGTTCCTTGTCCCATTCATCCGTACACGTTATAGTCATTAGCCGGACATCTATAATGTCTTCTTTAGCCTCGGCCTTTGAGCAGCGCTTGCATTCCAGACTACATGGTCTTCGTGACATTGCATCAGCATTTCCATGGGTACTACCTTTTCGATGCTCAATGGAAAAGTAATAGCTTTGTAGTCGCTCCACAGTGACAATTGGCCTTCCGGATTACGGAACTGCAGAAGCCATTTCAACGCTGCGTGGTCTGTCCTGGCACGGAATCGCTGGCCGTAGAGGATTTGTAAAAATGTTTAATGCACTCTACCAATGCCAACAGCTCTCTCCATGTAACACAATAGTTCCTCTCTGGTTTTCCAATTGAACGGCTGTAATATGCAACTACCTTCTCTTGTCCATCGACCAGTTGTGATAAAACGCCTCCTATAGCATATCCGCTAGCATCTGTATCTAGAATAAACGTTGCTCCTGGAATCGGGTATGCCAACAATGGGGCAGTGCACAACCGCTCTTTCAATGTTTGGAAACCTACTTCTTGGTCCTTCTTCCATTCAAAAGCTTTATTTTTCCTTGTTAGCTCGTGGAGACTATGGGCTACGCTGACAAAATTTGGTACAAATCGGCGTTAATATGTGCACAGCCCAAGGAAAATTCTCAATTCATGTAAGTTCTGTGGTCTTGGCCAATCCTTTACACCCACTATTTTGTCGTTCGCAGTGCAGATGCCCTCTGTCGTTAGCTTGTGACCCAAATAATTCACTTCCTTTTTAAACAGCGCACACTTTTTGGGACTTAACTTCAGACCAGCGCCAGCTATTCTCTGGAAAACTTCCTCCAAGTTCTTAAGATGTTCATCAAAGTTCTTGCCTAATACGATGATGTCGTCCAAGTACACCAAGCATGTTTTCCAATGTAGTCCTTTCAATACCTAATCCATGAGTCTCTCGAAAGTAGCTGGTGCATTAAATAGTCCAAAGGGCATTACTGTAAATTGCCAAAGACCATCACCGACGCTGAAGGCTGTTTTCTCTTTGTCTTCCTCCTTCATTTCCACTTGCCAGTAGCCGCTTTTCAAGTCCAGTGTGGAAAACCATTTCGTACCAGAGAGCGAGTCCAGACTGTCGTCAATTCTTGGCAATGGGTAGCTATCCTTTTTCGTAACGCCATTCAACTTCCGGTAGTCCACGCAAAACCTCATTTTTCCATCCTTCTTCGTTACAAGTACTACCGGTGAGCTCCATGGACTAGCTGATGGTTCGATGACGCCGCTGTCACTCATTTCTTGTATGATTTGACCCACAAATTCCCGCTTCGCCAGTGGAACACTACGTGGAGCTTGACGGATCGGCCTCGCATCTCCAGTCAATTGATGTTTCACAACATTGGTGCGGCCTGGTTTGGAACCATCCTGGTCAAATATGTTCGGGTATTTTATGAGCAGTCGTTTTGCCTTACTCTGATAGGCTTCCTCTAGCCCATGCGTCCATGCCGTGATATCATTTGAAAGATCAGTATTACTAGATGAAACGTATTTCTGGAGCTGTTCACAGTTAATAACTACTTCGGCCTCTTGGCATCTTCCCAAAATAGCTCCTTTGGTCAAATTGAATGGTGACTTGAACTCATTGAGTACTCTTACCGGAATACGTCCATCTTGTTTTGTCATAGCCAGGGTTTTTCCTACAAGTATGTTCAGTGCTGATTTATTTGCTGCTTCGACAACCCACAATTTGTTTGTCCCACAATCTCCATCTACCTTTGCCCAGATGACTGCTTCTGATTTTGGTGGTATTTGCTGACTCTCTTCCACCAGCACTCGTTTACTGCTGTAGCCTCTCTCGTAGCCGAAATTAAGTGGCACATCCATGTTCTTATATCGCATCGTCTTGCTTTGCATATTGATCTTGATGTCTTGGTTGATCAAGAAGTCCACTCCAATTATGATTTCATCAACAATACCTGGCACTATAAAATTGTGAAGTACCGTGACGTTCCCAATTGCTGCTTCACATTCTACTTCTCCAATTACCTGGGTGTCCTCTCCCGTGGCTGTACGTAATCTTGCTTCAATCAATGGTCTTATCTTCTTGTTGACTAAATCTGGTCGAATGATGGAATGGGATGCACCCGTATCTACAGTCAGTAAACGTCCCTTTCCATCCACATGTCCTCCGACAGTAAGATTGCTTGACCTTATTCCAATTTGCGAGATAGAGATTATGGGCAATTCAATTGAGGGAGCCAGCTGTCGCCCCTTGCGGCTGACTCGCTTTAGTTTAACGATTGAGTGGGTTTGGAGATTTGCTCGTCTCCTTCAGCTCTGCGTTTACGGCCACCCACATTGTTGGAACTATTGGAATTGCTACTGCAATGACGTGCAATGTGACCTGGGTTACCGCACTTGAAACATTTCATAACTCCGACATTTTTCTGTTGTGATCCCTTCAGAGCTTCCAAAATTGTATCTACCCACTCCGGCCTTTCTACTTCCACACGATGAGCTTTGTATGCTGGTTTACTCAATAATGACGCCGTTTCCTGAGTCAATGCATGGGATACCGTTCCAGAAAATGTTTGCTTTGGGTTCGCGTATGTGGCTCGCTTCGTTTCGACGTCCCGTGCCATTTATAAAGCTCTGAATCTTCACTCTTTCCGTGTATTCCACGGGTGCATCCGCATTTGCAAGATGAGCCAATCTTTCAATGTCCGAAGCAAACTCCTGCAAAGTCTCGTTAGCTTTTTGGTAGCGGTTTTGCAATTCTATTTGAAATATCTGTTTCCTGTGTTCGCTTCCGTATCGCCGTTCTACAGCAGCCATCAATGCGTCATAACTGTTCCGTTCGTACTCTGGAATAGTCTGTAAGATTTCCGCGGCAGGCCCTTTCAGTGCCACGAACAGAGCTGCAACTTTATCTTCAGCATTCCATTGGTTCACTGCTGCGGTCTTCTCAAACTGTAGCTTAAAGACCTGAAAAGGAACAGAACCGTCAAAGGATGGTGTCTTTACCTTTGGATTACTCGTTGAAACTGCTGGGCAATTTAGTTGCAACTGCTCGATACGTCCTCCCAAAGCATCCACCTCGGCCACGATATTTTCTTCAAACTGTAAAATTTTTGTATCTTGCGCCTCCAACTTCGAGGAAATTCGTCCTTCTTGCTCTTCCAGTTGAGCAGAGATCTGCGATGATATCTGTGCTGAAATTTGCGCCGACATTTCGGATATCCGTGTTTCTTGTGCTTCTATCTTCGATGTTATTTCTGACGACATTTCTGCAATATGTGTCTCCTGTGATTCCATCTTGGATGCCATATATGTTTTCTGTTCTTCCAGTTGAGTTTCCATCTTGGAATTTATACGTTTCTCCTGCGATTCCAGCTGAGATGACATGTTGGTGGATATTTGCGATGACATTTCTGTTATACGTGCCTCTTGCGTTTCCATTTGGGATGCCAATTGCGACGACATTGATGCTACTGTCGATGTTTGTGCAGATATTGGAGCCAATATCATGTTCAAGTCTGTGCTGGTAACCGTCTGCGATGTTTCGTTTTTCTCTTCAATTTTTGTTGTTGTTTCGTCCCCATCACGATAAAAGACAAACTCGTCCACATCAATTCCTTGCGACTCCATTACCTCTCGTAGCCGTGCTTGAAGTTCGATCTTATTGCCTGTTGTATTTAATCCACGGTTCTCCAACTCCTTTTTCAGTTGCTGGATCTTCAATTCACTGAACTTTGCCATGTCCAAGTTGTATTCCCAATCTTCGTAATTTATTCAACAATTCCTCTTCTGACACCAATTGTAACGAATTTGCTGCAAATCCTCTTATTTGCAATCCTATGCTAAGTTCGAATCACTTAACTGTTGAATAAATAACTCCAATTTGTAATAATGCAAAATGGCTTTTATTAAAGTACTTTCAAAATAACAAACTGTGCAACGAATAGCTTGCTTAATAACCACACTGATTGATAGCTCAATGAAACTTTACTATTCAAAATAACACTGCTATTGCTCGCTAGATATCGTCTTAATCAACCTGCTTGACAACTCAAATCAAACTGAATTACTTCTCACTCGCCTGCCCCGCTTTTATAGTTTACGCTGCATACTTCTAGGCTCTTCGATTTCCAGAAGTTACTAGTTAGATTCGGCTACAAAATCGTCAGCCACAACTACGTGCACAAATTATTGCTCTCTCTTGTGACAACTCAGATAAGATATATGCATGTGTTTGTGCATTGTCGCTCCGCTGCTCGTATACGTACATATGTGTAGACGCAATTATTTATTCGTTTATGTAGATACATAATGATTGAATTATTGATGTGAATGTTTGTAGTTTACAGTCTCTCGCGCATACATAGGCGTATAAGTAAATGCATCTGTGTGTGACATCTTTCGGCTGCCTTATATATGTGTATACATGATTTGATTATTGACGTAAATACTGCTTATCGTGGCCTTGGCATCGCCTTAGTGATGGTATAACTTGGTGATGTTAATATCCGTGACAATATATTTTTTTTTTGCGATTTCGGCCCCATTTTAACAGCTATAAGCTTCAAATTTCACCAAATGCTTACGTTTATAGCATATATTGATGTCTGAAAAAATCATTGAGGTCGGTGGTATACATAGTATATATCTCATACAACCGATTGTTCAGAAAAGAAACTTTGCGCAATTTCTGCCCCGTTTTAACAGCTAGAAGCTTCAAATTTCACCAAATGCTTACGTATATAGCATATATTGTTGTCTGAAAAAATCATAGAGATCGGTGGTATATATATTATATCCTTCATATAAACTGTCATTTTTGCCTTTTTTTTACGGATAGAAGCTTCAAAATTCATCAAATTTCATCAAATAGTTACGCTTACTTCATATATTTTTTAAATACGTGATTCGTAGTCATAGGTTTTACATGCAGACCACAAAAAACGTGAAGCTTTGCATCCTCACACAAAGTACCTACCTATTTTTATACCTTTCATGAAAATGAAATGGTATATTAATTTCGTCACGAAACCCAAAATTGTAAGTCCTTAAAGGAAAATAGATAGACCCACCATTAAGTATACCGAAATAGTCAGGTTGAAGAGCTGAGTTGATTTAGCCACGTCCGTCTGTCCGTCTGTCTGTCTGTCGGTTTGTATGCAAACTAGTCCCTCAATTTTTGAGATATCTTGATAAAATTTGATGAGCGGGTGTATTTGGGTGTCCGATTAGACATTTGTCGGAACCGGCCGGATCGGACCACTATAGCATATATCCTCCATACAACCGATTTTTCAGAAAAAGAGGATTTTTGTAATATCTTACTCAATTTAACAGATTGAAGCTTCAAACTTCACCATATACCTTCGTATATTGCACATATTGTTGCCTGAAAAAATTGATGAGATCGGTCGCATATATAGTATATATCCCCCACAACCGATTGTTCAGATAAGAAACTTTTCGTAATTATTGCCCTATTTTAAGAGCTAGAGGCTTCAAATTTCAACGAATGCTCACGTATATAGCACATATTGTTGTCTGAAAAAATCATACAGATCGGTGGTATATATAGTATATATATGGTGGTATATATAGTATATATATATAGTATCTATAAATCTTATAAATAAAGTCGCTAAATGCCATGTATGCACATAACTTCACACAGAATGCTCCGATTTTAAAACGGTTTTTTGCATTTGAAAGCTTAGCTACGTGAGATTGTTCAGTTAATACAATTTGAAGGTTTATATTATAGGGGCGTGGCAAATTGCCAAAATGTAGTTAAAAATCATAAAATTTTTGTTTACACAGCTATAACTCATAAACGGATGGATGGATTTAAAAAATTCTACTTTCAGTAAAACTTTGAAATATTTACCTTCGTTTTGCATCAAAACAAATACTTGATTCCGTTCTTATATCAGCCAAATTGTTTAAACAAAAGTAACATTTTTATCAAAAAATGCGTATGTGTGCTTGTTCGCTGTGACCTGTCCGCGCTAATTGCTTTTGAGTGAGGCTTGATGCGACACATACATACGTACATATAGAGCATTCGCTGCGTTATTTAACTTCGGGCGTAGGTTTATAGGTATGTATGGATGTACATCACTACATAGTATAAAACAAAGTTGCTTTTTCTGTCCCTATGTCGCTTTGAATGCTTAAACCTTTAAAAATAGGCAGCGGATTTTGATGCGCATTTTTATACTCAGTTGAGCAGGTATAAAGGAATCGAGATAGATATAGACTTCCATATATCAAAATCATCAGTATCGAAAAAAAATTTGATTGAGCCATGTCCGCCCGTCCGTCTGTCCGTTAACACGATAACTTGAGTAAATTTTGAGGTATCTTGATGAAATTTGGTATGTAGATTCCTGGGCACTCATCTCAGATCGCTATTTAAAATGAACGATATCGGACTATAACCACGCCCACTTTTTCGATATCGAAAATTTCGAAAAACCGAAAAAATGCGGTAATTCATTGCCACAGGCGGTTAAAGCGATGAAACTTGGTAGATGGGTTGACGTTATGACGCAGAATAGAAAATTAGTAAGATTTTGGACAATGGGCGTGGCACCGCCCACTTTTACAAGAAGGTAATTTAAAAGTTTTGCAAGCTGTAATTTGGCAGTCGTTAAAGATATCATGATGAAATTTGGCAGGAACGTTACTACTATTACTATATATGTGCTAAATAAAAATTAGCAAAATTGGATGAAGAACACGCCCACTTTTAAAAAAAAATTTTTTTAAATTAAAATTTTAACAAAAAATTTAATATCTTTACTGTATATAAGTAAATTAAGTCAAAATTCAACTCTAGTAATGATATGATGCAACAAAATACAAAAATAAAAGAAAATTTCAAAATGGGCGTGGCTCCGCCCATTTTCAATTAGTTTGTCTAGAATACTTTTAATGCCATAAGTCGAACAAAAATTTACCAATCCTTCTCAAATTTGGTAGGGGCATAGATTCTATGACGGTAAATGTTCTCTGTGAAAATGGGCGAAATCGGTGGATTGGTTTATTGACGCAAAATATAAATTTGGAAAAAACTTTGTAAAATGGATGTGACACCTACCATATTAGGTAGAAGAAAATGAAAAAGTTCTACAAGGCGAAATCAACAGCCCTTGGAATCTTGGCAGGAATACTGTTAGTGGTATTGCATATATAAATAAATTAGCAGTACCCGACAGATGGTTTTCTGGATCACCTGGTACACATTTTGGTCGATATCGCGAGAACGTCTTCACATATACATCTAAGGGCCACTCGCTTTTAAAACCCTCATTAATACCTTTAATTTGATATCCATATCGTACAAACACCTTCTAGAGTCACCCCTGGCCCACCCTAATGGCGATATCTCGAAAAGGCGTCCACCTATAGACCTAATGCCCACTCCCTCTTAAAATGCTCAGTAACACCTTTCGTTTGATACCCATATCGTACAAACATTCTAGAGTCACCCCTGGCCCACCCTAATGGCGATGTCTCGAAAAGGCATCCACCTATAGACCTAATGCCCACTCCCTCTTAAAATGCTCAGTAACACCTTTCGTTTGATACCCATATCGTACAAACATTCTAGAGTCACCCCTGGCCCACCCTAATGACGATATCTTGAAAAGGCGTCCACCTATAGACCTAATGCCCACACCCTCTTAAAATGCTCAGTAACACCTTTCGTTTGATACCCATATCGTACAAACATTCTAGAGTCACCCTTGGTCCACCTTTATGACGATATCTTGAAAAGGCGTCCACCTATAGAACTAAGGATTACTCCCTATTAAAATACTCATTACCACCTTTCATTTGATACCCATATCGTACAAACACATTCTAGAGTCACCCTGGCCCATCCTAATGGCGAGATCTCGAAAAGGCGTCCACCTATAGACCTAATGCCCACTCCCTCTTAAAATGCTCAGTAACACCTTTCGTTTGATACCCATATCGTACAAACATTCTAGAGTCACCCTTGGTCCACCTTTATGGCGATATCTCGAAAAGGCGTCCACCTATAGAACTAAGGATTACTCCCTTTTAAAATACTCATTACCACCTTTCATTTGATACCCATATCGTACAAACACATTCTAGAGTCACCCCTGGCCCACCCTAATGGCGATATCTCGAAAAGGCGTCCACCTATAGACCTAATGCCCACTCCCTCTTAAAATGCTCAGTAACACCTTTCGTTTGATACCCATATCGTACAAACATTCTAGAGTCACCCCTGGCCCACCCTAATGGCGATATCTCGAAAAGGCGTCCACCTATAGACCTTATGCCCACTCCCTCTTAAAATGCTCAGTAACACCTTTCGTTTGATACCCATATCGTACAAACATTCTAGAGTCACCCCTGGCCCACCCTAATGGCGATATCTCGAAAAGGCGTCCACCTATAGACGTAATGCCCACTCCCTCTTAAAATGCTCAGTAACACCTTTCGTTTGATACCCATATCGTACAAACATTCTAGAGTCACCCTTGGTCCACCTTTATGGCGATATCTCGAAAAGGCGTCCACCTATAGAACTAAGGATTACTCCCTTTTAAAATACTCATTACCACCTTTCATTTGATACCCATATCGTACAAACACATTCTAGAGTCACCCCTGGCCCACCCTAATGGCGATATCTCGAAAAGGCGTCCACCTATAGACCTAATGCCCACTCTTAAAATGCTCAGTAACACCTTTCGTTTGATACCCATATCGTACAAACATTCTACAGTCACCCCTGGCCCACCCTAATGGCGATATTTCGAAAAGGCGTCCACCTATAGACCTAATGCCCACTCCCTCTTAAAATGCTCAGTAACACCTTTCGTTTGATACCCATATCGTACAAACATTCTAGAGTCACCCCTGGCCCACCCTAATGACGATATCTCGAAAAGGCGTCCACCTATAGACATCATGCCCACTCCCTCTTAAAATGCTCAGTAACACCTTTCGTTTGATACCCATATCGTACAAATATTCTAGAGTCAACCTTGGTCCACCTTTATGGCGATATCTCGAAAAGGCGTCCACCTATAGAACTAAGGATTACTCCCTTTTAAAATACTCATTACCATCTTTCATTTGATACCCATATCATACAAACACATTCTAGAGTCACCCCTGGCCCACCCTAATGGCGACATTTCGAAAAGGCGTCCACCTATAGACCTAATGCCCACTCCCTCTTAAAATGCTCAGTAACACTTTTCGTTTGATACCCATATCGTACAAACATTCTAGAGTCACCCTGGCCCACCCTAATGGCGATATCTCGAAAAGGCGTCCACCTATAGACCTAATGCCCACTCCCTCTTAAAATGCTCAGTAACACCTTTCATTTGATTCCCATATCGTACAAACACATTCTAAAGACACCCCTGGTCCACCTTTATGGCGATATCTCGAAACGGCGTCCACCTATGGAACTAAGGATCACTCCTTTTCAAAATACTCATTAACAGCTTTCATTTGATACCCATATCGTACAAACATATTCTAGAGTCACCCCTGGTACACCTTTATGGCGATTTCTCGAAAAGGCGTTCACCTATAGAACTAAAGCACATTCCCTTTTAAAATACTCATTACCACCTTTCATTTGATACCCATATCGTACAAACACATTCTAGAGTCACCCCTGGTCCACCTTAATGGCGATATCTCGAAAAGGCGTCCACCGATAGACCTAAGGCCCACTCCCGCTTAAAATGCTCAGTAACACCTTTCATTTGATACCCATATCGTACAAACAAATTCTAGAGTCAGCCCTGGTCCACCTTTATGGCGATATCCCTAAATGGCGTCCATCCATAGAACTATGGCCTACTCTCTCTTAAAATACTCTTTAATACCTTCCATTTGATACACATGTCATACAACCACATTCCAGGGTTACCCTATGTTCATTTTCTACATGGTGATTTTCCTTATTTTGTCTCCATAGCTCTCAACTGAGTATGTAATGTTCGGTCACACCCGAACTTAGCCTTCCTTACTTGTTTAATATATAAAGACTGATTGAAGAGGAAGTAACGAATGAACATATTTGGCAGAAAATTGGTGGAGGGGTAGCTGAGAACCAGGAGACGGACATAGGATAATTTTTATACCTTTATGGCTAGGGTCTTGAGATCAAAACGTGGACTTTGGTAATCCTGGTATATGTTTGTAAAATATGGGTATCAAATGGAAGCTATTTATGAGTACTTTGATACGTTGTATTTTTCGTACCCGCGGGTAACTAGGGTCTCGAGTTATAAGCGAAAACGTGGACGCGGGTACCACTAGAATGTGTTTATAGAATATGGATAACAAATGAAAGCTGTTGATGAGTGCTGTTTTTTAGTACAGGGTAGTTTTCATACCTATTTGTGAATGGTCTCGAGATATAGGGCAAAACGTGGATCACGGTAACCAAGGCTGTGTTACATTATGGTTATCAAATTGAAGCTGTTGATCAGTGCTCTAGTACAGAGTAATTTTTATACCGCTGGGTGACTAGGATGTCAAGATATAGGCCAAAACCTGGACCCGGATACCCCTAGAATGTGTGTGTAATAGGGATATCAAATGAAAGCTGTTGCTGAGAGCTTTAAAGTAATTTTCATTGTGATATTCGATTTAGTTGCATTAACATGGAAAAACTGATAAGTGTGCATGCGAAGCCGAATTAAAGATATGAATTAATAATACCCACATAACTATTTACATACGTCCTATTCGATTTGCCTGGCAATAAGGGATGAAGAAGAATGGGAAAAACGTTAGAGAAGAGAAAAGAGAGAAGGAGACTGAGAAGGAGATAGAGTGAGACGAAAATAGAGATAGACGAAGCGAAAATACGGAGGGAGGAGTGAATAAAAGGATTAAGAAAAAGTGAGGAGGGGAGGGGGGGGGGGGGGGGCAGAGCTAGACGGAAAAACCTTATTAAAATGTATGGAAATAGACCAAATTTAGGGCAGAACAACGTCCGGCGGGTCTGCTAGTCTATATATATAAAAAGAAGTGTACATTTTGATTGTCACTCCATAACTCGAGAACGGATAGAAAGATAGCCATGAAATTTTTAGGAAAGATACAGGAAGGAGAGATGATGGTTAGTTGATTTTGAAATCCCAAATCGGTTTAGTCATTCTTGAGTTATGATTTTTTTTTAGAAAAATTCAATAGGTATATAAAATTCTTCTGTCACGGTGTTAGAGGCTTAACTCCTCCGAAACGGCTGAACCGATTCTCATCAAATTTTGTGAGCATATTGGGTAGGTCTGAGAATCGGCCAACATCTACCTTTTTTTCGCTACGAGCATACGAGGGTCTTGAGATCAAAACGTGGACCCGGGTACCCCTGAATGTGTTTATACAATATGGATATCAAATGAAAGCTGTTGATAAGTGCCATAGTACAGAATAATTTTCATACAACTGGGAGGCTAGGGTATCGAGATATAGCCCAAAACGTGGACCCGGGTACCCCTAGAATGTGTTTCTACAATATGGATATCAAATGAAAACTGTTGATGAGTGCTATAGTACAGGACAATTTTCATACAACTGGGAGGCTAGGGTCTCGAGATATAGCATAAAACGTCCACCCGGGTACCCCTAGAATGTGTTTATACAATATGGATATCAAATGAAAACTGTTGATGGGTGCTATAGTACAGGACAATTTTCATACAACTGTGAGGCTAGTGTCTCGAGATATAGCATAAAACGTGGACCCGGATACCTACACCTCGAATGTGTTTTTACATTATGGGTATCAAATTGAAGCTGTTGATGTATGCTTTAGTACAGAGTAAGTTTTACACAGCTGCGTGACTACGGCCTCGATATATAGGCCAAAACATGGACCCGTAGTCATAGTTTTTACATGCAGACCACAAAAAACGTGAAGCTTTGCATCCTCACACAAAGTACCTACCTATTTTTATACCTTTCATGAAAATGAAATGGTATATTAATTTCGTCACGAAACCCAAAATTGTAAGTCCTTAAAGGAAAAATAGATAGACCAACCATTAAGTATACCGAAATAATCAGGTTGAAGATCTGAGTTGATTAAGCCATGTCCGTCTGTCCGTCTGTCTGTTTGTATGCAAACTAGTCCCTCAATTTTTGAGATATCTTAATAACATTTGGTGAGCGAGTGTATTTGGGTGTCCGATTAGACATTTGTCGGAACCGGCCGGATCGGACCACTATAGCATATATCCTCCATGCAACCGATTTTTCAGAAAAAGAGGATTTTTGTAATATCTAACTCAATTTAACAGATTGAAGCTTCAAACTTCACCATATACTTTCCTATATCGCACATGTTGTTGCCTGAAAAAAATTTATGATATCGGTCGTATATATAGTATATATCCCCCACAACCGATTGTTCAGATAAGAAACTTTTCGTAATTACTGCCCCATTTTAAGAGCTAGAGGCTTCAAATTTCAACGAATACTTACGTATATAGCATATATTGTTGTCTGAAAAAATAATACAGATCGGTGGTATATATAGTAGGTGGTATATATAGTATATATATATATATATTTTCGCACTTTCTACCCTATTTTAACAGCTATAAGCTTCAAATTTCACCGATTGTTTACGTATACAGTATATATTGTTCTGTCAAAAAATCATAGAGATCGGTCATATATATGATGGTATATATAGTATATATATATATTTTTTTGCGATTTCGGCTCCATTTTAACAGCTAGAAGCTTCAAATTTCACCAAATACTTACGTGTGTAGCATATATTGATGTCTGAAAAAATCATCGAGATCGGTGGTATACATAGTATATATCTCATACAACCGATTGTTCAGATAAGAAACTTTGCGCAATATCTGCCCCGTTTTAAAAGCTAGAAGCTTCAAATTTCACCAGATGCTTACGTGTATAGCATATATTGTTGTCTGAAAAAATCATAGAGATCGGTGATGTATATATTTTATATATCATATAAACTGTCATTTTTGCCCTTTTTTTACGGATAGAAGCTTCAAAATTCATCAAATTTCATCAAATAGGTACGTTTACTTCATATATTTTTGAAATACGTGATTCGTAGTCATAGATTTTACATGCAGACCACAAAAAACGTGAAGCTTTGCATCCTCACACAAAGTACCTACTTATTTTTTATTGTATATTTATCTTAAATATCGTTTAGATATGTTCCAATTTCACCAAATGTTTACGTGTATAGCGTATATTGTTGTCTGAAAAAATCATAGAGACCGGTGGTATATATAATCTCATACAACCGATTGTTCAGATAAGAAACTTTACGCAATTTCTTCCCCACTTTAACAGCTAGAAGCTTCAAATTTCACCAAATGCTTACATGTATAGTATATATTGTTGTCTGAAAAAATCATTGAGGTCGGTGGTATATATGTTACCACGGCACATATTTATATAATATAAAAAAAAGCAAATATTCAGACACATAATACTCCAGACATAACAAACTGACAAACAAAAAGTACGGCTACGCGTGTGTAAACTAAATGCGGCATACACTTTACAAGGACCTGGATAAAAGTAGCGGCTAGAACCCTCAGTACCGGAAAGGAAACAGGATAAATTCGAACCACTCATCAACCCCAAGGACCTTCGCTGGACCAATGTTTTTTTTATACTCAGTTGAGCAGAGCTCACAGAGTATATTAAGTTTGATTGGATAACGGTTGGTTGTACATATATAAAGGAATCGAGATAGATATAGACTTCCATATATCAAAATAATCAGGATCGAAAAAAAATTTGATTGAGCCATGTCCGTCCGTCCGTCCGTCCGTCCGTCCGTCCGTCCGTCCGTCCGTCCGTCCGTCCGTCCGTTAACACGATAACTTGAGTAAATTTTGAGGTATCTTGATGAAATTTGGTATGTAGGTTCCTGAGCACTCATCTCAGATCGCTATTTAAAATGAACGATATCGGACTATAACCACGCCCACTTTTTCGATATCGAAAATTTCGAAAAACCAAAAAAATGCGATAATTCATTGCCAAAGGCGGTTAAAGCGATGAAACTTGGTAGATGGGTTGAAGTTATGACGCAGAATAGAAAACTAGTAAGATTTTGGACAATGGGCGTGGCACCGCCCACTTTTACAAGAAGGTAATTTAAAAGTTTTGCAAGCTGTAATTTGGCAGTCGTTGAAGATATCATGATAAAATTTCGCAGGAACATTACTACTATTACTATATATGTGCTAAATAAAAATTAGCAAAATTGGATGAAGAACACGCCCACTTTTTAAAAAAAAAATTTTTTAAATTCAAATTTTAACAAAAAAGTTAATATCTTTACTGTATATAAGTAAATTAAGTCAAAATTCAACTCCAGTAATGATATGATGCAACAAAATCCAAAAATAAAAGAAAATTTCAAAATGGGCGTGGATCCGCCCATTTTCATTTAGTTTGTCTAGAATACTTTTAATGCCATAAGTCGAACAAAAATTTACCAATCCTTCTCAAATTTAGTAGGAGCATAGATTCTGTGACGATAACTGTTCTCTGTGAAAATGGGCGAAATCGGTGGAAGCCACGCCCAGTTTTTATACACAGTCCACCGTCTGCCCTTCCGCTCGGCCGTTAACACAATAACTTGAGCAAAAACCGATATATCTTTACTAAACTTAGCCCACGTACTTATCTGAACTCACTTTATCTTGGTATAAAAAATGGCCGAAATCCGACCATAACCACGCCCACTTTATCGATATCGAAAATTACGAAAAATGAAAAAAATGCCATAATTCTATACCAACTACGAAAAAAGGGATGAAACATGGTAACTGGATTGGTTTATTGACGCAAAATATAACTTTGGAAAAAACTTTGTAAAATGGGTGTGACACCTACCATATTAAGTAGAAGAAAATGAAAAAGTTCTACAAGGCGAAATCAACAGCCCTTGGAATCTTGGCAGGAATACTGTTAGTGGTATTGCATATATAAATAAATTAGCAGTACCCGACAGATGATTTTCTGGATCACCTGGTCCACATTTTGGTCGATATCGCGAGAACGCCTTCACATATACATCTAAGGGCCACTCGCTTTTAAAACCCTCATTAATACTTTTAATTTGATATCCATATCGTACAAACACATTCTAGAATCACCCTGGCCCACCCTAATGGCGATATCTCGAAAAGGCGTCCACCTATAGACCTAATGCCCACTCCCTCTTAAAATGCTCAGTAACACCCTTCGTTTGATACCCATATCGTACAAACATTCTAGAGTCACCCTTGGTCCACCTTTATGGCGATATCTCGAAAAGGCGTCCACCTATAGAACTAAGGATTACTCCCTTTTAAAATACTCATTACCACCTTTCATTTGATACCCATATCGTACAAACACATTCTAGAGTCACCCTGGCCCACCCTAATGGCGATATCTCGAAAAGGCGACCACCTATATACCTAATGTCCACTCCCTCTTAAAATGCTCAGTAACACCTTTCGTTTGATACCCATATCGTACAAACATTCTAGAGTCACCCCTGGCCCACCCTAATGGCGATATCTCGAAAAGGCGTCCACCTATAGACCTAATGCCCACTCCCTCTTAAAATGCTCAGTAACACCTTTCGTTTGATACCCATATCGTACAAACATTCTAGAGTCACCCCTGGCCCACCCTAATGGCGATATCTCGAAAAGGCGTCCACATATAGACCTAATGCCCACTCCCTCTTAAAATGCTCAGTAACACCTTTCGTTTGATACCCATATCGTACAAACATTGTAGAGTCACCCTTGGTCCACCTTTATGGCGATATCTCGAAAAGGCGTCCACCTATAGAACTAAGGATTATTCCCTTTTAAAATACTCATTACCACCTTTCATTTGATACCCATATCGTACAAACACATTCTAGAGTCACCCTGGCCCACCCTAATGGCAATATCTCGAAAAGGCGTCCACCTATAGACCTAATGCCCACTCCCTCTTAAAATGCTCAGTAACACCTTTCGTTTGATACCCATATCGTACAAACATTCTAGAGTCACCCCTGGCCCACCCTAATGGCGATATCTCGAAAAGGCGTCCACCTATAGACCTAATGCCCACTCCCTCTTAAAATGCTCAGTAACACCTTTCGTTTGATATCCATATCGTACAAACATTCTAGAGTCACCCTTGGTCCACGTTTATGGCGATATCTCGAAAAGGCGTCCACCTATAGAACTAAGGATTACTCCCTTTTAAAATACTCATTACCACCTTTCATTTGATACCCATATCGTACAAAAACATTCTGGAGTCACCCCTTTCCCACCCTAATGGCGATATCTCGAAAAGGCGTCCACCTATAGACCTAATGCCCACTCCCTCTTAAAATGCTCAGTAACACCTTTCGTTTGATACCCATATCGTACAAACATTCTAGAGTCACCCCTGGCTCACCCTAATGGCGATATCTCGAAAAGGCGTCCACCTATAGACCTAATGCCCACTCCATCTTAAAATGATCAGTAACACCTTTCGTTTGATACCCATATCGTACAAACATTCTAGAGTCACCCCTGGCCCACCCTAATGACGATACCTCGAAAAGGCGTCCACCTATAGACCTCATGCCCACTTCCTCTTAAAATGCTCAGTAGCACCTTTCGTTTGATACCCATATCGTACAAACATTCTAGAGTCACCATTGGTCCACCTTTATGGCGATATCTCGAAAAGGCGTCCACCTATAGAACTAAGGATTACTCCCTTTTAAAATACACCTATGGAACTAAGGATCACTGCTTTTCAAAATATTCATTAACAGCTTTCATTTGATACCCATATCGTACAAACATATTCTAGAGTCACCCCTGGTCCACCTTTATGGCGATTTCTCGAAAAGGCGTTCACCTATAGAACTAAGGCCCATTCCCTTTTAAAGTACTCATTATCACCTTTCATTTGATACCCATATCGTACAAACACATTCTAGAGTCAGCCCTGGTCCACCTTTATGGCGATATCCCTAAATGGCGTCCATCCATAGAACTATGGCCTACTCTCTCTTAAAATACTCTTTAATACCTTCCATTTGACACACATGTCATACAACCACATTCCAGGGTTACCCTAGGTTCATTTTCCTACATGGTGATTTTCCTTATCTTGTCTCCATAGCTCTCAACTGAGTATGTAATGTTCGGTTACACCCGAACTTAGCCTTCCTTACTTGTTTTTATGTAAGATTTAGCTATGTAAGAAAGCAAAAAGTAACAAAAAGTGAAATCGTTTTTATGTAAAAGAAATTGCGAAGAAACAAATTATTATCGAAGATACAACTGTGAAAAGGAAAAATTCAGATAAATAGTTTATAAAGAAGAATAATAATAAATCTTAAAAAAAAACACAACAAGAGAAACAAAAGCAAAAATAATAAGTGAAATTTCAAGAATTGACTGTGCAAATTTTTGAAAGGAAACTATTTTTTTTCAGAAAAAAGGAAACTACAAAAGGAAAGAAAAGAAAAATTCGTATAAAAAATTTAAGAAGAAGAATAATAAGAAATATTAGAAAAAAGGAAACAAAAAGTGAAATTTAAAGAACTATTCTCGCAAGTTTTAGAAAGGTAAAGATTTTTTTAGGAAAAAAAAAACGGATCAAAAGCGGTTTAGTAAAAATTAATAAATTAATAAAAATTAAAAATTTTAAGGAAATCTAATTGCTCTGTGAAAAAAATGCCGGATACCGCGGAAGAATTGGTTAATCAACTGAATCAACTCAGGTTAGAATATGGGTCTTCCCAGCATGGAAATCCCCCACAACAAGAAACCCCCTCTACCTCTAATTCCTCATTAGTAGAGACAATCGTTAAAGAAGTGATGGAGAGAATTAAAACTCCACCAATAAATGATTTTCATCAACCCGACCATAACGTGACAGTGAGCGTAAATAACATTAATGAATTAGACAAAATACCAGATATGGTCAAATGCCTACGCGAGTTCTCGGGACGTCCAGGAGAATTTAACTCCTGGCGGAAAAGCGTCGACAGAATATTTAAGGTTTACGAAGGATTGAGGGATACACCAAAGTACTTTTCTATACTCCATACAGTTAGGCACAAAATTGTCGGCGATGCCGACACTGCGCTAGAATCGTATAGCACACCGCTCGATTGGGCACAAATTAGGAAATGCCTTATGATGCATTATTCAGATAAAAGAGACATTGGTACTCTCGAGTACCAAATGACAACTCTGACCCAAAGAAACGACGACATCCCGACGTTTTACCAAAAAGTTTACCAACATCTGTCCCTTATCCTAGACAAGATATCCTGCCTAGTCTTAGGAGAGGAATCAATTAGAACCATGGCAAATTCGTACAGAGATAAAGCCCTCGATAGCTTCGTTCGCGGATGCTAAGGAGACGAGGAAGGTCTCCGTTAACACACACACACACACTGCCACAGGCATTACACCTGTGCCAGAAACTTGACAATATGGCATTTCGTATGAATCATGCACATAGCATGAACAAAACATTCAACTACGCACCACCCCGACCTCCTCGACAAAGCGCAAATTATAATAACAATAGACCATTTTATCCCGAATTGAAATATTCTACGACACCTACAACTAATTTTATACCAAGAACACAAACATTTAATCGATAACCGAATAGGTATCAACCACAAACGTATCGTCAACAACAACCATTTACGTCACCTAATAACTACAATTACCCTCAAAACAACCAAGGATTCCGTATGAATCAATTCGGTTATAACAATCAAGCGAACCATCCTAATACGAATAGGCCTAATTTACCCCCTAAACCACCTGTCCCTATGGACGTAGATCTTTCTATCCACTCAAGACAGGTAAATTACCAAAACAGGCCAAATAACAATCATAATAATTACGCACAGAAGCGTCCCCTCTCATCTCAACATTTGCATCAACCCAATAAGATTCAAAGGAACTTCCATGTTGATACGGGATCAGCGAATCCAAATGAACAACAAGTATATGAAGATCCTGACCACATATACGGGGGGCACACAAACCCCAATAGCTACGGAACGTCGAACCAATTTCCAAAATCAGATGATAATGTAATGAGACAAAATGGAATGGAGAATTGCGAACAGGAATGCTACAATCTCGACACCATTCATTTTTTAGATTAACCCCGTCTTCACTTCCTTATTACAAATTCGTATCTAGAAGTGGATACTAACTAGACTTTCTGATAGACACCGGGTCTAACAAAAATTATATACAATCTACAAGAATTAGGAACCCAATTCCAAACGAAGTCCCTTTTAAGGTAAAGTCGGTAGCTGGTGATATCGAAATTACACACCACACATTCATAGACATTCTAGGACCAGAGGTAGGAAAAATAAAATTCTTTATACTTCCGTCATTAAAATCATTTCACGGGATTATCGGTAATGACACATTAAAACAATTAAAAGCCACCATCCATACCGATAAAAATATTATGACCATATTAACGAATACAATCATACCTCTAAAACAACGAATATCCGAAGAAGTTAATAACGCGGTAATAAGGATTCTCCATCTTTCTGAAGAACAAAAAGATAAAATCAAGGACGTAATAGCAAAATGCCCAAATTTATTTTCGGACCCAGACGAAAAACTGACGTATACTACGCTGGTCAAAGGCGAAATTAGAACAACGACAGACACCCCAATCTACTCCAAACCGTACCCATACCCAATGGCTCTGAAAGAAGAAATAGAACGTCAAGTCGAAGAACTTATTGCTAATGGAATAATAAGGAGATCTAAATCTCCTTACAACACCCCGGTCTGGATAGTCAATAAGAAAACCGACGGTTCAGGCGAAAAAAAAATATCGAATGTTCATCGACTACCGGAAACTTAACGCCGTAACTATCCCAGACAAATATCCAATACCCGATATTAACGAGGTCCTGGCCAACCTCGGAAACAATAAAATATTTACCGTTATAGATCTTAAGAGCGGTTTCCATCAAATACCCCTTCGTGAATCTGATATAGAGAAAACGGCATTTTCCGTGAATAACGGAAAATACGAATTTCTCCGATTACCTTTCGGGCTTAAAAATGCCCCTTCTACGTTCCAAAGAGCATTAGATGACATACTTCGCCAGCACATAGGAATTAGATGCTACGTCTATATTGATGACGTTATAATATTCGGTAAAACCGAAGAGGAACACTTGAGGAATATTAAATTAGTATTTAAAACATTAGAAGAAGCGAACATGAAGATACAACTAGACAAATGCGAGTTCGCAAAACAGGAAGTCGAATTCCTAGGATACGTCGTCACTCCCGATGGCATAAAAACCAATCCCAAGAAGGTAGAGGCCGTAGCACAGTTCCCAGTGCCAAAGAACCTGAAGGAACTAAGATCATTTCTAGGTATGTCAGGCTACTACCGTCGTTTTATTAGGGACTACTCCAAATTAGCCAAACCCTTAACTGCACTCCTTCGAGGAGAAGCCGGGAATGTTTCAAAAAATCAGTCTAGGAAGATCGAAATAAAACTCAACAAAGAAGCTTTAAATGCATTTAACAAATTAAAAACTTCACTAATGTCAAGGGATATTGTCCTCGCTCACCCGATCTTTGAGAAAGATTTCGAATTAACCACTGACGCCTCCCATTTTGCAATAGGAGCCGTCCTTTCACAAGATGGAAAGCCCATCATCTATATTCCAACAACTTTGAGCAAGACAGAAGAGAACTATGCCGCCAATGAAAAGGAGATGCTCGCCATAATCTGGTCTCTTAATTATTTGCGCAGTTATCTGTACGGATCTAAGAAAATTAAGATAGTGACCGACCACCAACCTCTTACGTATGCCCTGAGCCACAAAAATACGAACAGTATGATGAAAAGATGGAAAGCCATCTTGGAAGAACATAACTATGAGCTTATCTACAAGCCCGGTAAATCGAATGTAGTCGCAGACGCGCTATCAAGAATACCCGCCCAAATAAATTCGCTTACACCCACTACTCATAGTGATGAGAGTTCAGGACACAACCTAATACCCTGCACGGAGGTACCGATTAACGTGTTCAAAAACCAAATTTTTCTCGAGCATTCAGAAACGCCATCTTACCAATTCAAAATAATCTTCCCAACCGTACACCGCCATACAGTTAACGAACCATTTTTTGAACAGCAAAAGATTATAGATTTCTTCAAAAGATACCTAAACCCATCCGTAATCAACGGAATCCACACCAACGAGAGGACTATGGGTATAATACAAAACGTCTATCCACAACACTTTAGCAACTATAAATGCAGGTACACCCAGAAGTTGGTGGAGGACATAACCAACGAACAAGAGCAGGAAAATATTATTTTGAAAGAACATCTAAGAGCACATAGGAACGCGACCGAAAATAAAATACAGATCATAGAGAAGAGTTATTTTCCCGGGATGATGAACAAAATCAAGCGACTGATAACAAACTGCACGGTATGTAAAGAAAGCAAGTATGAAAGGCACCCTAACAACCCAAAAATAGCAGCAACCCCATTGCCAACCTTCCCAGGACACACAGTCCATATAGACATCTTTCTAACCGAAGGGAAGAGAGTTATGACTGCACTGGATAAGTTCTCGAAATATGCAGTAACAAGAATGCTAAATAGTAGGGACATAGAGGATGTAAGGAGACCCTTAAGGGATATAATATTTTCCTTCGGCGTCCCGTTAAATTCCATTTCAATGAAGTTTATGATGAAAGACGAATTAGGCATCGAAGTTTATACTACTCCCCCATATAAAAGCCAGGCTAACGGCCAAGTGGAAAGATTCCACTCCACCCTAAGTGAGATAATGCGCTGTGTAAAAGATAATGGGGGACATCGAAACTTTGAGGAACTTTTAGAAAGAGCAGTATCCGAGTACAATCATACCATTCACTCAGTTTCACAGAAAAGACCGGTCGACATATTCTTCGGAAGAAATATGAACTTCACGCCCGAAGACATAGAAAAAACTAGATACGAGAATTTGCAAAAGTTAACACAAAAACAAAATAAGGATATTGAATTCCATAATAAAGGTAAACAAACGCTCAAATCCTACTTGCGAGGACAAGTCATATTTGTAAAAAAAAATATGAGGTTAGGAACAAAACTAAGCAAATTATATAGTAGGGAAATAGTTAAAGAAGACAGGAACAGCACGGTAGTGACCGAGAGAGGACAAATCGTCCATAAAAGTAGGATACGGAATTAACTACTACAATAAAATTTTCTTTTTTCAGATTCTTTTTACCACTATGCCTCGCAGAGGTACAGATATTAGACTATTCCAACTCCCAATTAATCACAATAGAAAAAGGAACTGCCAGACTACAGACAGGACAATTTAGGATTATACACGAAATAAACATCGACAAATATACAAAAATTCTGGAACATATAGAAACAACGACAAAAGCAGAAAAATTCTACAGAAATCCGAATTACCCTTTTATATCCCTCCTAATATCCCAAGTGAAGGCCCATATTAATAATCTAAGGATAGAAAAAAGATCAAAAAGGTCACTCACTTTTTTGGGCAGTGCATGGAAATGGATTGCGGGAAGTCCAGACCATGAGGACCATGAAATAGTTCTGAACAAAGTAAATAACGTTTTAGAAAACAATAACAATCAAGTCCTCATTAATAAACTTACAGTAAAAAAAGTTAATGAAATTACAAATATTACAAACCATATTATGAAGCACATGCAAAACGACAAGAGTAAAGAAATAGAGGCATTTTTAGAATTAAAATACAAGTTAGAAATTATGAAAGAGGAAGTCGTGAACATCGCTTACGCGATACATTGGGCAAAGGCCAATATAGTAAATTCATATATTTTGTCGACCGAAGAAATTGATATTGCTAAAAAAAAATCTTTGACAAGGATAATATCCCATTCGTAAATTTAGACGAAGCGCTAGAATTTTCCGAAATTAAAATAGCGACCAATGGCAAGACAATCATCTATAGTATAAGTTTACCAACAACAGAGAATCAAATTTGCCAAACTATCGATATCAGAGTAGTAATGAAAAACAATAAAATTAACAAAATAAATTTCAATTCAATCCTTAGCTGCGAAAAAACTATGTATGGAATAAAAAGAAATTGTAAACAATATAACGCACTACAAATATGCTCTAAAGACGATTTGCTAGATTTAATTAATGATTATTGTATTAGTAATCTTTTAACGAGCCGTTTGCCAAACTGCACCGTCACAAACAATCAGCACATTCCAGACTTTGAGGAGCTGTCACCTGGAGTTATATTCCTACACGACTTCAGGGGCTATGTCCTAATAAACGAAGATTCTACAACTCTAAACGGAACCTTTGTCATTCACTTTAATAACGCTACAATCCAAATTAACGGGAAGAAATTTTTCAATGCGGAAAAATCAACAAACAAACCCCTACCTGCGATACTCCAACCAATATCACTATCAAACAGAAACGAAGAAATACTTTCCCTAGAAATGTTAAAACAGCTAAACATCAACAACACAAAAGAGACTAGCCTCACAGAATCATCATACCGGCTTAAATATGCCACAAACATCAGCCTTATGATCATATTGGTAATCGTCACAATATTTTTAACCAAATTAGTCTTGTCAACCAGAGAAAGCAAAGAAGCTCGGTCCATCGACTTAACGGAAGATGCAGTAAAAGGGCTTAATCAAATTTTTAACAAAACTCCAATCGAGGACGCTTGAATCTCGGGGGGGGGGGGGGGGGGGCTTTGTTACCACGGCACATAATTATATAATCTAAAAAAAACAAATATTCAGACACATAATACTCCAGACATAACAAACTGACAAATTTGCTGAAGCCGCAACTCATACAAAGCAAACCGTGTGAACAGTAAGCGGTAAATGGAAACCAAATTAAAAATAAACAAACTCACCTGTGGGAAGCGCGTGATCAGCAGTTTTCACTTTCATCGCCGTAAGGCAAAGAATTATTATTGTGTAAAGTCAGATATAAGTTTGCATTCAATAAAGGAGCACGTCTCCCGTGTAAAAAATATATTTGTTTAGAATTTCCAATTTGTAAAAGTTTAACTTATATAGTATAATCTCATACAACCGATTGTTCAGATAAGAAACTTTGCGCATTTTCTGTCCCGTTTTAACAGCTAGAAGCCTCAAATTTCACCAAATGCTTACGTATATAGCATATATTGTTGTCTGAAAAAATCATAGAGATCGGTGGTACATATATTATACACCCCATATAAACTGTATTTTTTTGCCCCTTTTTTACGGCTAGAAGCTTCAAAATTCATAAAATTTCATCAAATAGTTACGTTTACGTCATATATTGTTGAAATACGAGATTCGTAGTCATATTTTTTACACGCAGACCACAAAAAACCTGAAACTTTGCATCCTCACACAAAGTACCCACCTATTTTTATACCTTTCATGAAAATGAAATGGTATATTAATTTCGTCACGAAACCGAAAATTGTAAGTCCTTAAAGGAAAATAGATAGACCCACCATTAAGTATACCGAAATAATCAGGTTGAAGAGCTGAGTTGATTTAGCCATGTCAGTCTGTCCGTCTGTCCGTCTGTCTGTTTGTATGCAAACTAGTCCCTCAATTTTTGAGATATCTTGATTAAATTTGGTGAGCGGGTGTATTTGGGTGTCCGATTAGACATTTGTCGGAACCGGCCGGATCGGACCACTATAGCATATATCCTCCATACAACCGATTTTTCAGAAAAAGAGGATTTTTGTAATATCTTACCCAATTTAACAGATTGAAGCTTCAAACTTCACCATATACTTTCGTATATTGCACATTTGTTGCCTGAAAATTTATGAGATCGGTCGTATATATAGTATATATCCCCCACAACCGATTGTTCAGATAAGGAACTTTTCGTAATTACTACCCTATTTTAAGAGCTAGAGGCTTCAAATTTCAACGAATGCTTACGCATATAGCATATATTGTTGTCTGAAAAAATCATAGAGATCGGTGGTATATATAGTATATATATGGTAGTATATATAGTATATATATATAGTATATATATATATATTTTCGCAAATTTTTGCCCCATTTTAACAGCTAGAAGCTTCAAATTTCACCGAATATTTACGTATATAGCATATATTGTTGTCTGAAAAAATCATAGAGATCGGTTGTATATATAGTATATATCTCATACAACCGATTGTTCAGATAAGAAACTTTTCGCAATTTCTACCCCATTTTAACAGCTATAAGCTTCAAATTTCACCGATTGCTAACGTATATAGTATATATTGTTGTCTGCAAAAATTATAGAGATCGGTTGTATATATAGTATATATCTCATACAACCGATTGTTCAGATAAGAAACTTTTCGCAATTTCTACCCCATTTTAACAGCTATAAGCTTCAAATTTCACTGATTGCTTACGTATATAGCATATATTGTTGTCTGAAAAAATCATAGAGATCGGTTGTATATATAGTATATATCTCATACAACCGATTGTTCAGATAAGAAACTTTTCGCAATTTCTACCCCATTTTAACAGTTATAAGCTTCAAATTTCACCGATTGCTTACGTATATAGTATGTATTGTTGTGTCAAAAAATCATAGAGATCGGTGATATATATAATATATATATGATGGTATATATAGTATATATATATAGTATATATATATTTTTTTACGATTTCGGCTCCATTTTAACAGCTAGAAGCTTCAAATTTCACCAACTGCTTACGCGTATAGCATATATTGATGTCTGAAAAAATCATTGAGATCGGTGGTATACATAGTATATATCTCATACAACCGATTGTTCAAATAAGAAACTTTGCGCAATTTCTGCCCCGTTTTAACAGTTAGAAGCTTCAAATTTCACAAAATGCTTACGTATATAGCGTATATTGTTGTCTGAAAAAATCATAGAGATCGGTGGTATATATATTATATACTTCATATAAACTGTCATTTTGACCCCTTTTTTACGGATAGAAGCTTCAAAATTCATCAAATTTCATCAAATAGTTACGTTTACGTCATATATTTTTGAAATACGTGATTCGTAGTCATAGTTTTTACATGCAGACCGCAAAAAAAAATCATAGATACCGGTGGTATATATAGTATATATCCCATACAACCGATTGTTCAGATAAGAAACTTTGCGCAATTTCTTCCCCATTTTAACAGTTATAAGCTTCAAATTTCACCGATTGCTTACGTATATAGTATGTATTGTTGTGTCAAAAAATCATAGAGATCGATGATATATATAATATATATATGATGGTATACATTATATATATATATATAGTATATATATATTTTTTTACGATTTCGGCCCCATTTTAACAGCTAGAAGCTTCAAATTTCACCAACTGCTTACGTGTATAGCATATATTGATGTCTGAAAAAATCATTGAGATCGGTGGTATACATAGTATATATCTCATACAACCGATTGTTCAGATAAGAAACTTTGCGCAATTTCTGCCCCGTTTTAACAGTTAGACGCTTCAAATTTCACAAAATGCTTACGTATATAGCATATATTGTTGTCTGAAAAAATCATAGAGATCGGTGGTATATATATTATATACTTCATATAAACTGTCATTTTGGCCCCTTTTTTACGGCTAGAAGCTTCAAAATTCATCAAATTTTATCAAATAGTTACGTTTACGTCATATATTTTTGAAATACGTGATCCGTAGTCATAGTTTTTACATGCAGACCACAAAAAACGTGAACCTTTGCATCCTCACACAGATTACCTACCTATTTTTATACCTTTCATGAAAATGAAATGGTATATTAATTTCGTCACGAAACCGAAAATTGTAAGTCCTTAAAGGAAAATAGATAGACCCACCATTAAGTATACCGAAATAATCAGGTTGAAGAGCTGAGTTGATTTAGCCATGTCCGTCTGTCCGTCTGTCCGTCTGTTTGTTTGTATGCAAACTAGTCCCTCAATTTTTGAGATATCTTGATAAAATATGGTGAGCGGATGTATTTGGGTTTCCGATTAGACATTTGTCGGAACCGACCGGATCGGACCACTATAGCATATATCCTCCATACAACCGATTTTTCAGAAAAAGAGGATTTTTGTAATATCTTACCCAATTTAACAGATTGAAGCTTCAAACTTCACCATATACTTTCGTATATTGCACATATTGTTGCCTGAAGAAATTGATGAGATCGGTCGTATATATAGTATATATCCCCCACAACCGATTGTTCAGATAAGGAACTTTTCGTAATTACTGCCCTATTTTAAGAGCTAGAGGCTTCAAATTTCAACGAATGCTTACGTATATAGCATATAGTATTGTCTAAAAAAATTATAAAGATCGGTGGTATATATAGTATATATATGGTGGTATATATAGTATATATATATAGTATATATATATATATTTTCGCAAATTTTAGGCCCATTTTAACAGCTAGAAGCTTCAAATTTCACCGAATACTTACGTATATTGCATATATTGTTGTCTGAAAAAATCTTAGAGATCGGTTGTATATATAGTATATATCTCATACAACCGATTGTTCAGATAAGAAACTTTTCACAATTTCTACCCCATTTTAACAGCTATTAAGCTTCAAATTTCACTGATTGCTGACGTATATAGCATATATTGTTGTCTGAAAAAATCATAGAGATCGGTTGTATATATAGTATATATCTCATACAACCGATTGTTCAGATAAGAAACTTTTCGCAATTTCTACCCCATTTTAACAACTATAAGCTTCAAATTTCACCGATTGCTTACGTATATAGTATGTATTGTTGTGTCAAAAAATCATAGAGATCGGTGATATATATAATATATATATGATGGTATATATAGTATATATAGTATATATATATTTTTTTACGATTTCGGCCCCATTTAACAGCTAGATGCTTCAAATTTCACCAAATGCTTACGTGTATAGCATATATTGATGTCTGAAAACATCATTGAGATCGGTGGTATACATAGTATATATCTCATACAACCGATTGTTCAGATAAGAAACTTTGCGCAATTTCTGCCCCGTTTTAACAGCTAGAAGCTTCAAATTTCACAAAATGCTTACGTGTATACCATATATTGTTGTCTGAAAAAATCATTGAGATCGGTGGTATATATAGTATATATCTCATACAACCGATTGTTCAGTTAAGAAACTTTGCGCAATTTCTGCCCCTTT
Source organism: Eurosta solidaginis (assembly GCF_040869045.1). NCBI lineage: Eukaryota > Metazoa > Arthropoda > Insecta > Diptera > Tephritidae > Eurosta > Eurosta solidaginis. The sequence goes on along the minus strand of NC_090324.1, from coordinate 80,763,004 downwards.
TTAACAGCTAGACGCTTCAAATTTCACCATATGCTTACGTGTATAGCATATATTGTTGTCTGAAAAAATCATAGAGATCGGTGGTATATATATTATATACCCCATATAAACTCTAATTTTTGCCCCCTTTTTACGGCTAGAAGCTTCAAAATTTACCAAATTTCATCAAATAGTTACGTTTACGTCATATATTTTTGAAATACGTGATTCGTAGTCATAGTTTTTACACGCAGACCACAAAAAACCTGAAACTTTGCATCCTCACACAAATTACCTACCTGTTTTTTATTTTATATTTATCTTAAAAATCGTTAAGGTATGTAGATCTGTTCACTATATATTTCTTTTCTTATACATCCGATTATTCGGAGATTACGAACGGGATAAGATTATTGTTCAGCCCCATTCATGAAAGGTATGAAGCCTTCGGCATATCCGAAGACAGTTCCGTTCTTACTTGTTTATTTTATATTTATCTTAAAAATCGTTTAGGTATGTAGATTTGTTCACTAGATATTTCGTATCTTATACATCCGATTATTCGGAGATTACGAACGGGATAAGATTATTGTTCAGCCCCATTCATGAAAGGTATGAAGTCTTCGGCATATCCGAAGACATTCCCGTCCTTATTTGTTTATTTTATATTTATCTTAAAGATAGTTTAGATATGTTCAAATTTCACCAAATGTTTACGTGTATAGCATATATTGTTGTCTGAGAAAATCATAGATACCGGTGGTACATATAGTATATATCCCATACAATCGATGGTTCAGATAAGAAACTTTGCGCAATTTCTTCCCCATTTTAACAGCTAGAAGCTTCAAATTTCACCAAATGCTTACGTGTATAGCATATATTGTTGTCTGAAAAAATCATTGAGATCGGTGGTATATATAGTATATATCTCATACAACCGATTGTTCAGTTAAGAAACTTTGCGCAATTTCTGCCCCTTTTTAACAGCTAGACGCTTCAAATTCCACCATATGCTTACGTATATAGCATATATTGTTGTCTGAAAAAATCATAGAGATCGGTGGTATATATATTATATACCCCATATAAACTCTAATTTTTGCCCCCTTTTTACGGCTAGAAGCTTCAAAATTCATCAAATTTCATCAAATAGTTACGTTTACGTCATATATTTTTGAATTACGTGATTCGTAGTTATAGTTTTTACACGCAGACCACAAAAAACCTGAAACTTTGCATCCTCACACAAATTACCTACCTGTTTTTTATTTTATATTTATCTTAAAAATCGTTAAGGTATGTAGATCTGTTCACTATATATTTCTTATCTTATACATCCGATTATTCGGAGATTACGAACGGGATAAGATTATTGTTCAGCCCCATTCATGAAAGGTATGAAGTCTTCGGCATATCCGAAGACAGTCCCATTCTTACTTGTTTATTTTATATTTATCTTAAAAATCGTTTAGGTATGTAGATTTGTTCACTAGATATTTCGTATCTTATACATCCGATTATTCGGAGATTACGAATGGGATAAGATTATTGTTCAGCCCCATGCATGAAAGGTATGAAGTCTTCGGCATATCCGAAGACAGTCCCGTCCTTATTTGTTTATTTTATATTTATCTTAAAAATAGTTTAGATATGTTCAAATTTCACCAAATGTTTACGTGTATAGCATATATTGTTGCCTGAAAAAATCATAGAGACCGGTGGTATATATAATCTCATACAACCGATTGTTCAGATAAGAAATTTTGCGGAATTTCTTCCCCATTTTAACAGCTAGAAATTTCAAATTTCACCAAATGCTTACGTGTATAGTGTATATTGTTGTCTGAAAAAATCATTGAGATCGGTGGTATATATAGTATATATCTCATACAACCGATTGTTCCGATAAGAAACTTTGCGCAATTTCTGCCCCGTTTTAACAGCTAGAAGCTTCAAATTTCACCAAATGCTTACGTGTATAGCATATATTGTTGTCTGAAAAAATCATAGATATCGGTGGTACATATGTTATATACCCCATATAAACTGTATTTTTTTGCCCCTTTTTTACGGCTAGAAGCTTCAAAATTCATAACATTTCATCAAATAATTACGTTTACGTCATATATTGTTGAAATACGTTATTCGTAGTCATAGTTTTTACACGCAGACCGCAAAAAACCTGAAACTTTGCATCCTCACACAAAGTACCTACCTATTTTTATATCTTTCATGAAAATGAAATGGTATATTAATTTCGTCACGAAACCCAAAATTGTAAGTCCTTAAAGGAAAATAGATAGACCCAACATTAAGTATACCGAAATAATCAGGTTGAAGAGCTGAGTTGATTTAGCCATGTCCGTCTTTCCGTCTGTCCGTCTGTCCGTCAGTCTGTTTGTATGCAAACTAGTCTCTCAATTTTTGAGATATCTTGATAAAATTTGGTGAGCGGGTGTACTTGGGTGTCTGATTAGACATTTGTCGGAACCGGCCGGTTCGGACCACTATAGCATATATCCTCCACACAACCGATTTTTCAGAAAAAGAGGATTTTTGTAATATCTTACTCAATTTAACAGATTGAAGCTTCAAACTTCACCATATACTTTCGTATATTGCACATATTGTTGCCTGAAGAAATTGATGAGGTCGGTCGTATATATAGTATATATCCCCCACAACCGATTGTTCAGATAAGAAACTTTTCGTAATTACTGCCCTATGTTAAGAGCTAGAGGCTTCAAATTTCAACGAATGCTTTCGTATATAGCATATATTGTTGTCTGAAAAAATCATACAGGTCGGTGGTATATATAGTATATATATGGTGGTATATATAGTATATATATATATATTTTCGCAATTTTAGCCCCATTTTAACAGCTAGATGCTTCAAATTTCACCGAACGCTTACGTATATGGCATATATTGTTGTCTGAAAAAATCATAGAGATAGGTTGTATATATAATATATATCTCATACAACCGATTGTTCAGATAAGAAACTTTTCGCAATTTCTACCCCATTTTAACAGCTATAATCTTCAAATTTCACCGATTGCTTACGTATATAGTATGTATTGTTGTGTCAAAAAATCATAGAGATCGGTAATATATATAATATATATATGGTGGTATATATAGTATATATATATTTTTTTTTTGCGATTTCGGCCCCAATTTAACAGCTAGAAGCTTAAAATTTCACTAAATGCTTACGTGTATAGCATATATTGATGTCTGAAAAAATCATTGAGATCGGTGGTATACATAGTATATATCTCATACAACCGATTGTTCAGATAAGAAACTTTGCGCAATTTCTGTCCCGGTTTAACAGCTATAATCTTCAAATTTCACCAAATGCTTACGTATATAGCATATATTGTTGTCTGAAAAAATCATAGAGATCGGTGGTATATATATTATATACTTCATATAAACTGTCATTTGTGCCCCTTTTTTACGGATAGAAGCTTCAAAATTCATCAAATTTCATCAAATAGTTACGTTTACTTCATTATTTTTGAAATACGTGATTCGTAGTCATAGTTTTTACATGCAGACCTCAAAAAACGTGAAGCTTTGCATCCTCACACAAAGTACCTACCTATTATTTATTTTATATTTATCTTAAAAATCGTTTAGATATGTTCAAATTTCACCAAATGTTTACGTGAATAGCATATATTGTTGTCTGAAAAAATCATAGAGACCGGTGGTATATATAGTATATATCTCATACAACCGATTGTTCAGATAAGAAACTTTGCGCAATTTCTGCCCCGTTTTAACAGCTAGAAGCTTCAAATTTCACCAAATGCTTACGTATATAGCATATATTGTTGTCTGAAAAAATCATAGAGATCGGTGGTACATATATTATATACCCCATATAAACTGTATTTTTTTGCCCCTTTTTTACAGCTAGAAGCTTCAAAATTCATAACATTTCATCAAATAGTTACGTTTACGTCATATATTTTTGAAATAGGTGATTCGTAGTCATAGTTTTTACACGCAGACCACGAAAAACCTGAAACTTTGCATCCTCACACAAAATAACAACCTATTTTTTATTTTATATTTATCTTAAAAATCGTTTAGGTATGTAGATCTGTTCACTAGATATTTCTTATCTTATACATCCGATTATTCGGAGATTACGAAATGGATAAGATTATTGTTCAGCCCCATTCATGAAAGGTATGAAGTCTTCGGCATAGCCGAAGACAGTTCCGTCCTTACTTGTTTTTTATTAAAAATGTTAATTATATTAAATTTATATGAAATTTGTAAATTAAAAAAATTAATAAAAAGGATGGAACATTCTGTTGGGATTTTTTGTACATAAAAAGTGAATGAAATATTTAGGGCATTTTTGGAGCATGTGGGATTTTTGGATATTGGGAAAACGGTTATTGGATGTTTTAAAGGACGGTCTGGCAACACTGCACATTGACGCTCAAAATTGTCATTTGCTCATAAAAGTATGCAGCAGTTGCAGACTGACAGCTCACAAGTACACGAAATATCCCATTTCACCATGAATAATATCGGCGCTTCGCCGAACAAAATTATCCAACTTATTATCCAATTTTTTGGGCAGCATCAGTATATGATTATCCAAGTTTTTATCCGCTCTGCGTTGGTAGGGCGCTACCCACTTTTTGTCATTTTCACCTCGAATTCCAACACCATCTAACATTTTTCTCAAAAATAGATTACTTATTTTCCAATATTCATATGCACCTAAAACTATGAAGAGAACAATTGAAACCTGTAAGGACGGGACTGTATTCGGCCGTGCTGAAGACGTCATACCTTTCATGAATGGGGCCGAACAATAATCTTATCCCGTTCGTAATTGTTATGTTCCTGACTTTTGGTGGCAAGGTCGAGGTGTCGTGTGGCATTGTTGCTAGCCCCTGCTAGCTCGTCGAATGGGGTGGGGTTTTGCTCACCAGCCTTGCCCGCAGTTACACAAACAAAAAAATGAGGTTCATGGATATATGAGTAAAAAAGAAGGATCGGATATCGGAAAGAAGGAGAACGGAAAGAAAAAATAAGACCCGTCCAGAGTCAGGGGGAGTCTACCCACCCTCTTCGCGGATCTTACGCGAAGCCGTAGGCGCTGTGCTGACTCCTCTATTCTTACAGCGCCCCAAATACCTGACTCAAGTTCGTCTGTCTAAGGGTCTTTCACGTCATTGTTCCCCCCAATTCCCCTCTTCCTACCGGGAACAACACCCACACCAAAGAGTTGAAAAGTTAGCCTTCCATTACCGAAATAAGTTTAGTTTCAACCTTTCTAATTTGACAACGTTATAAACATTATTTTATTAAATTTTAAATTCGCAAACAAAATAAATAGATGATACCCTAACCACTAGGCTTAAATTTATGTAAAAAAAATTATCGCAAACAAAAGGCTAATAAAGTATTTTGACAATTCTATTTAGCAATATAATATATCTATATAAACAAAAGCTTGAAATCTTCAAATAACTCTGCGACCATAATTTCAAAAACAATCGAGTTCTAAGCAAAAAAAAATTAATCGAATTCAAACAAAATTAAGTGAACGATATTGAGGGTTGTGTATAACTCGTCATCCACTAATGTATTCTGTATTAGAAAAATATTTTGCTTTTACAAAAAAAATCATTGTCATATCTTTCCTTTCAATAAACAGCAAAAAGATCTATAGGTATATATAAATATATATATATATATAAAGAACCCAAAGCAGCCAAAGTTAATGCAAATTCCTGACCTAGGCTAAGGTATTATGTACATAGGCATATAGATAGGTCAATGCTTGCATACGTGTATATGTAGAGAGAAGAATATGATGGTTTTTTTTTTCTTCGTTTTCTCACTCACCTGATCTCAGCACATCAGCATTGTAGGCGCCTTCAAGCTGTGGGGGCCTGCGACGGAGGAAAATTTTACATACATATGTCTCTTCCTACTCGTACAAATACCATACGTTCATTGCCTAGGTAAGGTTCAATGGAATTTTGCAACCGACTCCACGCTCACTCACTCGCGGTAGCGGGCGTCGAGTGGGTTACGAAATTGCGCGGCCAAAAGAAATGTTTAACAAAATTTGAGGAAAGAAAATAAAAAAAAATAAAAATATAATTGACATCCAAAAAAAATTTTCGCTTACTGCTGAAGATTGAAAAGTGATTTGAATATAAAAGTGCGTGAAAAATTTTTGAACACTGCAAACAAACAATGAGAGTTACAAAAACAAGGTATCGGGAACTTGTTTATCACAAAAAAATGTGCTTATGTTAAGCTAAAACATAAGAAAAGATGTGCAAGCCACGTGCATGTAGCAAAAAAAATCTTGAAGCAAAATATGAAGAAAAAGTCAACTATGTGTAACCTATCAGAAATTAACAAGAAATAAATACAATTTCAGGTAGTGATAAAAAGAATGATAAAAAAATACGAAAAAAAAATATGCTGATTCGACCCTCCTCGGAATTTGGTGATGTCGCTGGTGTTGCTGTCGGTCTTGCTGATGGTGGCGATGCTTCGCTGCTGCTGACGCTAGCTGGGCTTCGCTGCAAAGTGTTGGCGTTGGCGGTGACGCTGGCTTTCGCTCTATCGGTAATGTCGCTTGCAGGCCACGATCACTCTCTAGCCTGGAAGTCTCTCTCTCTCTTTCTCTCTTTTTCCCTGCCATCTATGACATTTCACGGCAATCTAATATATCGTTGGAACATATGTGTTTCAAAATTTCCAATCACTCCCTTTAAAAATGTTTGAAAATGCAGATAAGTACGTTCCTTAGCCCCTTCCTAAGTCCTGCCACAAAATCTATAAAAGAAACAAGAAACAAAAAAACGAAAAATTTTCTACAGGCTGAATATCATAAGTCTCGTTGTTTCCTTTATTGCTTCCTGTACCTATGTATGTATGCCCAGCCATACCCTATCTTTCCAATCCCAATTGGCACATAAGGCAGTATGTATGGATATACATACCTACATATGTGCATGCAATAAAACAAACCAAAGAAAAAGTTCTTTCCTTCTGTTTTCACCTACTAATCTCATTTCAACTTCAAATTTTATTTCAAATCAATTATGCTTTGTCGTTTAAATTAATTTCACGTTAATTTTAAAGCGTTTTCTTTTTTTGTAGAAAATGTTGCCCCCATGTTGCCCTCTTAAGTTCTAACTTTTGATCTAGTCACCTGCCGCGATGCGAAATGGCTCTTCTTCGTAGTTAATAAGACCCCTTTCCTTATTCGGTGAAAAATATTTTGTGAAAAGAACAAACAAACTCACAAGAGAGCTGGGAAAAACCAACATGGCGACACTATTTTCAGAAAAGAAAACTCGATTAATTTAATTCGGATTTTTACTTTAATTTAAATTAACTTCTGATACTCAAAAATTCAAACTCAAAACATATTCTGATTAATACAATTTTTTTTCTTTTTTTTATTTTTTTTTGTTTTGCTTTTTCAAGAATTTGGGTTTATTTAATTTTTTTTATTTTTACACCAATTTTATTTTAACTAATTTCTATCTTCCAAAAATTAAAAATTTTTTTTTTTATACCTATTTATTTTTCCATTTATTTAATTTTTATTCAATTTTAGCCTGCATTTTAAAGAGATTATTTTATCTTCCACTTATGTTTAATACAAAAAAATCTTCTTTAGATTAGGTTTAAGTTGAAGAAAAATTAGCTAAATTTTAATTTATGTCAACTGAGGGAATAATTTAGATAATTTTACCGTGGCGAAAAATAATATTGCTAAAGTTCAACTGCCTGCAAAAAAAATTCTTTTGCGTCATTTGAACTTGAGATCAAGGTCTATTTTAATAATTTTTACATTTATTGCAAAAGGGAAACTTCGCTCAACTTACGAGTACAAAACGAGGTAAATAAAAATTGGGAAAAAGCTGTGCATTTAAATTTTACTAAGCTTTAGTTTCAAACGTGAATCTTTTTTTTTTTTTCTCGGAAAAAGAATGAAATAATCAACAAATTTGCAGCAAAAGACACAAAACGGAATTCACGGAATTTATTTAATAAACTGTACTTTATTACTTACCGGTGGCAGGATGTCAAAGGAATTTCCTTTTTGTTGTTGGTTGGCTTTTTACTTTACAATTGTGCAGCGGGCTCAAACCCGTTTTCCGACTACTGGATATAACTGATAAAAAGCAAATTTTTTTTTGGTTTTTTTTTTCACTTGACCGGCACTGCACGATACTTTAATTTTTCCGCGACACGCCCACGCACTTTAAATCCAACTTTTTCAATGATTTTCTGAGCTTCAGCTCGATCGTGCGCATACCCCGATTCGTATCTAAACGGAATTTCCTACCAATTTCACTCAATTCACACCCACGCATGTGCAGTTGCATTTCGTTTTTGCGCATGCACACATTCATACCTGTACATGTAGGCCTCCTTCCACTAATGTTGCGTAACACGCGCAGATATCTGATTGAGTTACATTTTGCCGATAACAGTGTAACGCAAGCACAAGTACGGTTGCCGGTGACATATGTATCTATGTATCTTAAGGCTAGCGTAACAGGTTCGCATCCGCCGATGGGGCTTGCCCCATGGAGCGTGTGCGTAAAAGAAATTCGTACGCGGCCGATTATGTGTATTTTCCCTCTTCTACCCCCAACGTGTGGGCTCGACCCACGCCTTAAAGCCGGGCAGGTAAAATTGTCTAAATAATGCACATATATATCTGCTACTATATCACAGATCCACTGTTAGTCCTAAGCATCTAATTCCTAACATATCACAGTGTTACAGAAAATCTAAGTAGTCGAGATTTGGTAGGGTATATATCACAGATAGGATTAAGGTCATAGAAAACAAGTAAGGAAGGCTAAGTTCGGGTGTAACCGAACATTACATACTCAGTTGAGAGCTGTGGAGACAAAATAAGGGAAAACCACCATGTAGTAGAAAGAACCTAGGGTAACCCTGGAATGTGTTTGTATGACATGTGTATCAAATAGAAGGTTTTAAAGACCATTTTAAGAGGGAGTGGGCCTTAGTTCTATGGGTGGACGCCTTTTCGGGATATCGCCATAAGCGTGGACCAAGGGTACTCTAGAATGCGTTTGTACAATATGGGTATAAAATGAAAGGTGTTAATGAGTATTTTAAAAGGGAATGGACCTTATTTCTATAGGTGAACGCCTTTTCGAGATATCGCCATAAAGGTGGGCCAGGGGTGACTCTAAAATTTTTTTGTACGATATGGGTATCAAATGAAAGGTGTTAATGAGTATTTTAAAAGGGAATGGGCCTTAGTTCTATAGGTTGACGCCTTTTAGAGATATCGCCATAAAGGTGGGCCAGGGGTGACTCTAAAATTTTTTTGTACGATATGGGTATAAAATGAAAGGTGTTAATGAGTATTTTAAAAGGGAGTGGGCCTTAGTTCTATATGTGGACGCCTTTTCGAGATATCGCCATAAACGTGGACCAGGGGTGACTCTAGAATGGGTTTGTACGATATGGGTATCAAATGAAAGGTGTTAATGAGTATTTTAAAAGGGAGTGGGCCCTATTTCTATATGTGGACGCCTTTTCGAGATATCGCCATAAAGGTGGACCAGGGGTGACTCTAGAATTTGTTTGTACAATATGGGTATCAAATGAAAGGTATTAATGAGTATTTTAAAAGGAGTGGGCCTCAGTTCTATAGGTGGACGCCTTTTCGAGATATCGCCATAAAGGTGGGCCAGGGGTGACTCTAGAATTTTTGTGTACGATATGGGTATCAAATGAAAGGTGTTAATGAGTATTTAAAAGGGAGTGGGCCTTAGTACTATAGGTGGACGCCTTTTCGAGATATCGCCATAAAGGTGGGCCAGGGGTGACTCTAGAATTTGTTTTTACTATATGGGTATCAAATGAAAGGTGTTAATGAGTATTTTAAAAGGGAGTGGGCCTTAGTTCTATAGGTGGACGCCTTTTCGGAATATCGTTATAAAGGTGGACCACGGTTGACTCTAGAATGCGTTTGTACAATATGGGTATCAAACGAAAGGTGTGAATAAGTATTTTAAAAGGGAGTGGGCTTTAGTTCTATGGGTGGACGCCTTTTCGGGATATCGCCATAAAGGTGGACCAGGGGTGACTCTAGAATTTGTTTGTACGATATGGGTATCAAATGAAACGTGTTAATGAGTATTTTAAAAGGGAGTGGGCCTTAGTTTTATAGGTGGACGCCTTTTCGAGATATCGCCATAAAGGTGGACCAGGGGAGACTCTAGAATTTGTTTGTACGATATGGGTATCAAATGAAAGGTGTTAATGAGTATTTTAAAAGGGAGTGGGCCTTAGTTCTATATGTGGACGCCTTTTCGAGATATCGCCATAAAGGTGGCCCAGGGGTGACTCTAGAATTCTTTTGTATGATATGGGTATCAAATGAAAGGTGTTAATGAGTATTTTAAAAAGGAGTGGGCCTTAGTTCTATATGTGGACGCCTTTTCGAGATATCTCCATCAACGTGGACTAGGGGTGACTCTAGAATTTGTTTGTACGATATGGGTATCAAATGAAAGGTGTTAATGAGTATTTTAAAAGGGCGTGGGCCTTAGTTCTATAGGTGGACGCCTTTTCAAGATATCGCCATAAAGGTGGACCAGGGGTGACTCTAGAATTTGTTTGTACTATATGGGTATCAAATGAAAGGTGTTAATGAGTATTTTAAAAGGGAGTGGCCCTTAGTTGTATATGTGAAGGCGTTTTCGGGATATCTCCATCAACGTGGACTAGGGGTGACTCTAGAATTTGTTTGTACGATATGGGTATCAAATGAAAGGTGTTAATGAGTATTTTAAAAGGGCGTGGGCCTTAGTTCTATAGGTGGACGCCTTTTCGAGATATCGCCATAAAGGTGGACCAGGGGAGACTCTAGAATTTGTTTGTACGATATGGGTATCAAATGAAAGGTGTTAATGAGTATTTTAAAAAGGAGTGGGCCTTAGTTCTATATGTGGACGCCTTTTCGAGATATCTCCATCAACGTGGACTAGGGGTGACTCTAGAATTTGTTTGTACGATATGGGTATCAAATGAAAGGTGTTAATGAGTATTTTAAAAGGGCGTGGGCCTTAGTTCTATAGGTGGACGCCTTTTCAAGATATCGCCATAAAGGTGGACCACGGGTGACTCTAGAATTTGTTTGTACTATATGGGTATCAAATGAAAGGTGTTAATGAGTATTTTAAAAGGGAGTGGCCCTTAGTTGTATATGTGAAGGCCTTTTCGAGATATCTCCATCAACGTGGACTAGGGGTGACTCTAGAATTTGTTTGTACGATATGGGTATCAAATGAAAGGTGTTAATGAGTATTTTAAAAGGGCGTGGGCCTTAGTTCTATAGGTGGACGCCTTTTCGAGATATCGCCATAAAGGTGGACCAGGGGAGACTCTAGAATTTGTTTGTACGATATGGGTATCAAATGAAAGGTGTTAATGAGTATTTTAAAAAGGAGTGGGCCTTAGTTCTATATGTGGACGCCTTTTCGAGATATCTCCATCAACGTGGACTAGGGGTGACTCTAGAATTTGTTTGTACGATATGGGTATCAAATGAAAGGTGTTAATGAGTATTTTAAAAGGGCGTGGGCCTTAGTTCTATAGGTGGACGCCTTTTCAAGATATCGCCATAAAGGTGGACCAGGGGTGACTCTAGAATTTGTTTGTACTATATGGGTATCAAATGAAAGGTGTTAATGAGTATTTTAAAAAGGAGTGGGCCTTAGTTCTATATGTGGACGCCTTTTCGAGATATCTCCATCAACGTGGACTAGGGGTGACTCTAGAATTTGTTTGTACGATATGGGTATCAAATGAAAGGTGTTAATGAGTATTTTAAAAGGGCGTGGGCCTTAGTTCTATAGGTGGACGCCTTTTCAAGATATCGCCATAAAGGTGGCCCAGGGGTGACTCTAGAATTCTTTTGTATGATATGGGTATCAAATGAAAGGTGTTAATGAGTATTTTAAAAAGGAGTGGCCCTTAGTTCTATATGTGGAAGCCTTTTCGGGATATCGCCGTAAACGTGGACCAGGGGTGACTCTAGAATGCGTTTGTACAATACGGGTATCAAATGAAAGGTGTTAATGAGTATTTTAAAAGGGCGTGGGCCTTAGTTCTATAGGTGGACGCCTTTTCGAGATATCGCCATAAAGGTGAACCAGGGGTGACTCTAGAATTTGTTTGTACTATATGGGTATCAAATGAAAGGTGTTAATGAGTATTTTAAAAGGGCGTGGGCCTTAGTTCTATAGGTGGACGCCTTTTCAAGATATCGCCATAAAGGTGGACCAGGGGTGACTCTAGAATTTGTTTGTACGATATGGGTATCAAATGAAAGGTGTTAATGAGTATTTTAAAAGGGAGTGGGCCTTTGTTCTATAGGTGGATGCCTTTTCGAGATATCGCCATAAAGGTGGGCCAGGGGTGACTCTAGAATTTGTTTGTACTATATGGGTATCAAATGAAAGGTGTTAATGAGTATTTTAAAAGGGAGTGGGCCTTTGTTCTATAGGTGGATGCCTTTTCGAGATATCGCCATAAAGGTGGGCCAGGGGTGACTCTAGAATTAGTTTGTACTATATGGGTATCAAATGAAAGGTGTTAATGAGTATTTTAAAAGGGAGTGGCCCTTAGTTGTATATGTGAAGGCGTTTTCGAGATATCGACCAAAATGTGGACCAGGGTGATCCAGAACATTATCTGTCGGGTACCGCTAATTTATTTATATATGTAATACCACGAACAGTATTCCTTCCAAGATTCCAAGGGCTTTTGATTTCGCTCTGCAAAACTTTTTCATTTTCTTCTACGTAATATGGTAGGTGTCACACCCATTTTACAAAGTTTTTTTCTAAAGTTCTATTTTGCGTTAATAGACCAATACAATTACTATGTTTCATCCCTTTATTCGTATTTGCTATATAATTATGGCATTTTTTTTCATTTTTCGTAATTTTCGATATCGAAAAAGTGGGCGCGGTCATAGTCGGATTTCGGCCATTTTTTACACCAATACAAAGTGAGTTCAGATAAGTACGTGAACTGAGTTTAGTAAAGATATATCGATTTTTGCTCAAGTTATCGTGTTAACGGCCGAGCGGAAAGACAGACGGTCGACTGTGTATAAAAACTGGGCGTGGTTTCAACCGATTTCGCCCTTTTTCACAGAAAACAGTTATCGTCCTAGAATCTAAGCCCCTGCCAAATTTCACAAGGATTGGTAAATTTTTGTTCGACTTATGGCATTAAAAGTATCCTAGACAAATTAAATGAAAAAGGGCGGAGCCACGCCCATTTTGAAAATTTTTTTTTATTTTTGTATTTTGTTGCAACATATCATTACTGGAGTTGAATGTTGACATAATTTACTTATATACTGTAAAGATATTAACTTTTCTTTTAAAATTTGAATTTAAAAAAAAAATTTTTTTAAAAAGTGAGCGTGGTCGTTCTCCGATTTTGCTAATTTTTACTAAACAGACATATAGTAATAAGAGTAACGTTCCTGCCAAATTTCATCATGATATCTTCAATGACTGCGAAATTACAGCTTGCAAAACTTCTAAATTACCTTCTTTTAAAAGTTGGCGGTGCCACGCCCATTGTCCAAAATTTTACTAGTCTTCTATTCTGCGTCATAAGTTCAACTCACCTACCAAGTTTCATCGCTTAATCCGTATTTGGTAATGAATTATCGCACTTTTTCGATTTTTCGAAATTTTCGATATCGAAAAAGTGGGCGTGGTTATTTTCCGATATCGTTCTTTTTAAATAGCTATCTGAGATGAGTGCCCAGGAATCTACATACCAAATTTCATCAAGATAACTCAAAAATTTTCTCAAGTTATCGTGTTAACGGACAGACGGACGGACGGACGGACGGACATGGCTCAATCGATTTTTTTTTCGATACTGATGATTTTGATATATGGAAGTCTATATCTATCTCGATTCCTTTATACCTGTACAATCAACCGTTATCCAATTAAAGTTAATATACTCTGTGAGCTCTGCTCAACTGAGTATAAAAATAGGTAGGTACTTTGTGTGAGGATGCAAAGCTTTACGTTTTTTGTGGTCTGCATGTAAAACTATGACCACGAATCACGTATTTCAAAAATATATGACGTAAACGTAACTATTTGATGAATTTTGAAGCTTCTAGCCGTAAAAAAGGGGCAAAAATGACAATTTATATGGGGTATATAATATATATACCACCAATCTCTATGATTTTTTCAGACAACAATATATCCTATATACGTAAGCATTTGGTGAAATTTGAAGCTTCTAGCTGTTAAAACGGGGCAGAAATTGCGCAAAGTTTCTTATCTGAACAATCGGTTGTATGAGATATAAACTATATATACCACCGATCTCAATGATTTTTTCAGACATCAATATATGCTATACACGTAAGCATTTTGTGAAATTTGAAGCTTATAGCTGTTAAAATGGGGCTGAAATTACGAAAAAAAAAAAATATATATATACTATATATACCATCATATATATATTATATATATCACCGATCTCTATGATTTTTTTAACACAACAATATATACTATATACGTAAGCAAAAGATGAAATTTGAAGCTTATAATGGGGTAGAAAATTCGAAAAGTTTCTTATCTGAACAATCGGTTGTATGAGATATATACTATATATACCACCGATCTCAATGATTTTTTCAGACATCAATATATGCTATACACGTAAGCATTTTGTGAAATTTGAAGCTTCTAGCTTTTAAAATGGGCTGAAATTGCAAAAAAAAATATATATATACTATATATATACTATATAAACCATCATATATATATTATATATATCACCGATCTCTATGATTTTTTACACAACAATATATACTATATACGTAAGCAAAAGATGAAATTTGAAGCTTATAATGGGGTAGAAAATTCGAAAAGTTTCTTATCTGAACAATCGGTTTTATGAGATATATACTATATATACAACCGATCTCTATGATTTTTTCAGACAACAATATATGCTATATACGTAAGCATTCGGTGAAATTTGAAGCTTATAGCTGTTAAAATGGGGCTGAAATTGCGAAAAAAAAAAAAAATATATATGTATATATATATATACTATATATACCACCGATCTTTATGATTTTGTCAGACAACAATATATGGGCAGTAATTACGAAAAGTTTCTTATCTGAACAATCGGTTGTGGGGGATATATACTATATATACGACCGATCTCATCAATGTTTTCAGACAACAATATGTGCAATATACGAAGGTATATGGTGAAGTTTGATGCTTCAATCTGTTAAATTGTGGAAGATATGACAAAAATCCTCTTTTTCTGAAAAATCGGCTGTATGGACGATATATGCTATAGTGGTCCGATCCGGCCGGTTCCAACATGTCTAATCGGACACCCAAATACACCCGCTCACCAAATTTTATCAAGATATCTCAAAAATTGAAGGACTAGTTTGCATTCAAACATACATACGGACATGGCTAAATCAACTCAGCTCTTCATCCTGATTATTTCGGTATACTTAATGGTGGGTCTATATATTTTCCTTTAAGGACTTACAATTTTGAGATCCGTGCCAAAGTTAATATACCATTTAATTTTCATGAAAAGTATAAAAATAGGTAGGTACTTTGTGTGAGGATGCAAATTTTAACGTTTTTTGTGGTCTGCATGTAAAAACTATGACTACGAATCACGTATTTCAACAATATATGACGTAAGCGTAAATATTTGATGAAATTTGTTGAAATTTGAAGCTTCTAACCGTAAAAAATAATAATAATATATATAAAACCGATCTCTATGATTTTTCAGTCAACAATATATGCTATATACGTAAGCAATTTGTGAAATTTTAAGCTTCTAGCTGTTAAAATGGGGCAGAAATTGCGCAAAGTTTCTTATCTGTACAATCGGTTGTATGAGATATATACTATTGTGACGAATATTAGCAACACTAAGGGTTACTATCATCTCTAAGCCGATACTAAGCAGTGACTTGAATGCACATCAACAAATCAATCATTATGTCTACCGACATGTCCATACAAGCAACGGAGAGAAGCGCACTCAATTTCGGACCCTTCGGAGAGCAATTCTGGATGGTTTTCTGGATCCGTCCGGGATCCCGTCTGGGTCATTTCGCGGCTTATTCGGGATCAATTTGGGACTCTTCCGGGATGATTTCTCGATGGATTTCGGCATCCGTCCGGGATCCCGTCGGGGTCATTTCGGGACTCTTGCGGGATCATTTTGTGAATCTTCCGGTATCATTTCTGTATAGTTTCCGGGATCCGTCCGGGATCCCGTCGGGTTATTTTTTGACTTTTTCGGGACAATGTCAGGGTCATTTCGAGACTGCTCCGGGATCATTTGGGGATCCTTCCAGGATAATTTCTGGATGGTTTCGAGATCCCGTAGGGGTAATTTCGGGACTTTTTCAGGACTATTTCGGGGTCAGTTGCGGACCCTTCAGAGATCATTTCCGGTATCCCGTCAGGGTTATTTCGCGACTTTTCGGGACTATTTTGGAATCACTTTGGACCCTTCTGGGATAATTTCTTTATGATTTTCGGGATATGTCTGGGATCCCTTCGGAGTTTTTTCGCGACTTTTTCTGGGACAATTTGCGGACCCTTTAGAGATCAATTCTGTATGGTTTTCAGGATCCATCCGGGATCCCGTCAGGGTCATTTCGAGACTTTTTCGGGACTATTTCGGAATACTTTTTGACCCCTCCGGGATCCCGTCGGAGTTATTGCGGGACTATTTCGGGATCACTTTGGGACTTTTCCGGGAAAATTTCTGTGTAGTTTACGGGATCCGCCCGGGATCCCGTCTGGGCTATTTTGGGACTATTCCGAGATCATTTCTAGATGGTATTCGGGATCCCGTCAGGGTCATCTTAGGACCATTTCGGGATCATTTGTTAACCCTTCTGGCATCATTTCTGGATGGTATTGGGGATCCGTTCTGGGTCTCGCCGGGGTCATTTCGGGACTTTTTCATTTCGGGATCCTTCAGGGATAATTTCCGGATGGTTTCCGGGATCCGTATGGGATCCTGTCTGGGTAATTTTGCGACTTTATCTGGACTATTTCGGGATAATTTGCGGACCCTTCAGACTTAAATTCTGGATGGTTTTCGGGATCCGCCCGGGATACCGTCTCGGTGATTGCGAGCTATTTCGGGATCATTTTGGGATCCCTCCGTGATCATTTCTGGATAGTTTTCGGGATCCGTAGGGGTAATTTCGGGACTATTTCGGAATCATTTTGGGATCCTTCCGCCATTACTTCTAGATGTTTTTCGGGATCCGTTATTTCGGGACTATTTGGGGATCATTTTGGGACCCTTCGAATCCGGTAGTTCAGCACACATGCCTTTTTAATTATGAGCTTTCATGGCCATGGATTATCTGCAAATTATTCGTAATGAAAATTCGGTATGTTTTATCTTTAATATCTAACACAGCTTTTTCGTTCTATTTTTGAGTTTTTTTAAATGAATCTTGTAACGAACTGTTATAACCATAATTACACTTTTTTTAATAGTTTAACCAACTAAACACACTGGCGGCCGCCGTTGTGTGAGGTAGCGCGCTCCGCCTATCACACCGAAGATCGTGGGTTCACGCCCTAGGAAAAGCAACATCAAAATTTTAGAAACAAGATTTTCCAACAAGAAGAAAATTTTTCTAAGCGGGGTCGACCCTGGGGGCAGTGTTTGGCAAGCGCTCCGAGTGTAGTTCTGCCATGACAAGCCCTTAGTGAAAACTCATCTCAACTCAACAGCCTTCCAAATTGTAGTAAAAATTAAAAGGAGTACGACGCAAGTTTGAGGAGAAGCTCGGCCTAAAATCTCTTCAGAGATTATCGCGCCTTAAATTTATTTATTTTTTATTTTTAATACCCGAAAAAGCAACACTATTTTCATCTAAAAAATTCTCTTTGGTTTTAGCTAATTGTAGCTTCACTCCGTTGTTCTTTGAATAGTAATTTCTTCACCCCTGTCATTTCAATTAATTTAACTTAACAAAATGTATTTTTTTAATTCGAAATAACTGTATTGTACTATTCACGTAAGCGTGCCTTTCAGGTTATCAGCTCATTTAGTTCTTTTTTTTACTCTATTACAAAAATAAAATACAATAGGCAAAAATAATTTTTAAACAGAAAACTTGATAAGCAGGCTAACGTGAATAGCCCATATATTTTATTTTCTCCTAGCGGACGGGGCCGCGGGTAAAGGCTAGTATATTATAAATGGGAAAGTTTGGATGTTTGTGTGTCCAGACGTTAGTTTTTGTGACTCACTCACGCAAGAACGGCTGGACGGATTTGGATGAAATTTGGCATGCATAATAATAGCGCCAAATAAATTCGCTTAAGTGAATAGCGACGTAAGCAGGTGTGCAAATACTTTTTATTCGTACAGTGTTCAGGGTTGCCACCCAGCTAACATATATTAAGGTGACCAGGTGCGTCAAAGTTGTTTTCGATATTGGATCTGGTGTCTTCGCTTGGGTAATATGCCAAACATTACTCCTCCCGCAGTAAAACGTCGTTTGAGCAAGGGCTCCTCCGCCGCGAAAACACAAAAAGTTGATGGGGCTGCAGCTATCACCCTCTCAGCAGTGTACAACACCCTGAAGGAATTCGAGTCGAAGGTGCATCAACAGACTGCCCAGTTGCGGCTTTTGGTAGAGGGCGTCTCTCAAAGATTAGATGAAGTGGAGAAACAAATAAATAAACGTATCGAAGAGGAGATCTCGTTACTTACCAACACTCTGTCTGCCTCATCCACGCAGATTTCTTTGTTGACGGAGAGATTAGAAAGGTCTGAGTCCGAAATAGAAAATCTCAAAAAAGAGTTGGCAAAAGGACTTCAGCAAAAACTGACTGCTGATGTCGCTGCTGATGCTGTCGCTTTTGGTGTCCCGTATAAGGAGGGCGAAAACCTAAAAAGTATTTTTAACGTGGTGTGCATGTCCATTGATTTTCAGTCACCGCAAATAAGGGACATTTTCCGCACGAGATCCTCACGTGCAGGCAACAACGGTGCGATTGTGATCAAGTTCCATTCGCCGCTGGATCGCAATCGTACTCTCCGTGCGTTTGGGGAGCACCGTAGACGTATGAAAAGCGCTATTTCTCTGGAACCCCTTGGTATCCAGGGAAACTTCCACCTATACGAGAGCCTTACCAAGGAAAATAGGCTTTTGCTACAAGCGGCTATCCAATTAAGGCGGCAGGGAAAGCTGCAGGCGGCATTCACGCTCCGTGGCTGCGTCTACGTTAGGCATGGACTGGATACATCCGCACAGCCAACAAAAGTTACCAGTGAGGCTGATCTGGATCGATTACGCCAACCTTAAGTTCATATGCTTATTCATTGTTTTTTGTTATGTAAAGATGGTGCAAACATTAATTTATTTTTTTTCTTTTACTTCGGCTTTGTCTATAACTTACTTTAAAGTTGCTTTTAATTCGATTGTACTCAGTGTTTGGAGATAGTAGAAATGCGAATGGTATTGCGAATAATAGCCTAGCTTTGCTTAATGTCCTATGCAGGCACCATAAAGGTTTCAACGTGGTGCACTTTAATGCTCGTAGTTTAAATGGTGAAAAGATGGATGTAGTCAGAGCGATATTTGAACAATCTAGTGTTGATATCATTTGCGTTTCCGAGACTTGGTTTAAACCTGAAATACTTGATGACCATTTTGGCATAAAGGGATACGTACTCTATAGGATGGATAGAAAGGTAAAGAAAGGTGGTGGTGTTGCTATGTATTGTAAAAAACATCTCAAGTCGAGAATCATATTAAGTATAGCTGTTGGCGTCACTGAGAACTTGCTAGTTGAAGTGTCTAGTTCAATGTCCAAAGTCCTTTTTTCGTGCGTCTATAACCCTAATAAATTGTGCAACGTGAAGGAATATTTTACAATGTTGTCCTCGGTCGCAGTTGATTACACTGATATAATTATCTGCGGAGATTTTAATGTTAATCTCTTATGTAGTGACCCGTATACCTGCCGTTTGTTAGACGATGTTTCAAGTGTTGGTCTTGAAGTGGTTAATGTGTGCGTACCAACAAGGTATGGACAGAACTGCTGCCCCAGCCTTCTTGACTATTTCGTTGTGTCCGATACGTCTAAAGTCTTAAAGTTTGATCAATTATCCTTTATCTCAGACCATGATCCAATTTTCTGTTCATTTGATGTAGTGCTCGATAACCACAGTGCAGTAGCTAGACCATCCATTTCACCAGATTATCGACGACTGGACGTAAATAACCTTCTTGGAGACATCTCCAGCATAAATTGGTCTACTTGTTGGAGCTTGAGTTCGGTGCATGAAAAGCTGAGATTTTTAAAAGAAATTATTTTATACCTCTATACAACTCACGTTCCATCTCGGGTATATAGCAACAGATCTTCCTCTTGCCCTTGGTTTAATAGATCCGTCCGTGCTATGATTATCAAGCGCAATCAGCTTTATTCCCTTTGGAAGAAAAACCGAAGCGACGCAAATTGGCGTGCATACAAACTTACACGAAATGAGACCACAGCCTATATTAGGAGAGAAAAATGCAGATACTACAGTAAAATGTTGAATATATCGTTGCCTAATCATGTTTTGTGGCGTAATCTGAAAAAACTTCGTGTACATGTGAGTGAGAGTTCTGACTGTTCCCTTAATCCTGAAGATCTTAATGCAGCTTTTGTGAGCCAAGCTAACCCGTCTTGTCTTAATACCAATTTCTCAACCCCTCCCTTATATGTGGTTCCTGTTTGTCAAGTATTTGAGTTTACAGCTGTTTCGGAACTTGATGTGGCGAGATGCATAAATAAAGTAAGGTCCAACGCAATCGGTCAGGACAATATACCGCTCAAATTTGTTAAAATAATTACCCCGTACATTCTTCCTACATTGACGCATATTATCAACCACAGTATTACTACCTCCTGCTTCCCTGATATGTGGAAGATTGCCACGGTTATACCTATTGCAAAAACTAAGTTTGCAGATTGTCCTAGTGACTTTCGGCCTATCAGCATTTTGCCAGCACTCTCGAAAGTCTTTGAGATATTGTTGTCGGAACAAATTCAAGACCATGTTTGCAAACATAGTCTGCTATCGCCATTCCAGTGAGGCTTCCGATCAAAGCACAGTTGCTCCACGGCTATCATAAAAATTTTAGACGACGTCAGGGCACCCTTTGACAAAAACCAGTTGACTTTATTATGCCTGCTTGACTTCTCAAAAGCCTTCGACTCTGTGAACCATGACCTGCTGTGCTCAACATTAAAAAATTATTTTGGTGTTGATGACTCCGCAGTGCGGCTCATGCGAAGTTATCTGACGGGTAGATCCCAGCTTGTCAAAGTCGGCTCCGAAACTTCAGGTCTAAAACCACTATTGGCAGGGGTACCCCAAGGCTCTATCTTGGGTCCACTACTTTTTAGTATTTTTATTAATGACATATTTAATGCATGCCAGCATGCTCATATGCATGCATATGCTGATGATGTCCAACTATATTTGTCGGGAAATCATGAGGGGACAAACGACTTATGCTCAAGATTGAATAATGACTTAACATCCATATTTGAATGGGCTAGGAAAAATGACTTATGCATGAACAGTGAGAAATCATACGTGTTGCCTATATCTAAAAAACGAATAAGTTTCTCAAGTATTCCGCCCTTGCGCGTTGCCAGTAAATGTCTCAAACTCGTTCAAAAGTGACTAATCTTGGTTTTGTTATTAACACGACGTTGTCCTGTGATGATCATGTAAATTCGGTGGTTAAGAAAGTATACTATATCTTAAGGAACTTACGAATGTCTGCTATTTATACTCCGGTCAATGTTAGAAGAAAACTTGCAATTCAATTGATTATGCCGATCATTTGCTACTCTGAGCTAGTGTACAGTAAACTGAGCTCCCAGTCTGCTCATAAAATTGATGTAGCATTTAATCATGTTACACGTTATGTATTCGGCTTAGCCAGATTTGATCATATATCCAGCTGGAGAGCGCGTCTACTGGGCTGCGAAATCTTCGAATATCTGAAAGCTAGGAACAGCATTTTCCTTTGTCAACTTATCATTTATAAGGAGCCTAGTTACCTATATGATAAGCTAATATTCCCCAGGTCTGCTCGAATCAACGACCTAATAGTACCAACCTATAACTATCTAACATCTGGACGGCTATTCTTTGTCAATGCCATTCGCCTATGGAACTCTATTCCAGTATCCGTACGTAGTAGTCTAAATAAAAGAAACTTTAAAAATGTTCTTTATGCTCATTTTAGTTGAAACCATTATACTTCTTTCGCCATCAATATGTATGAGTGTATACAATGTTTTGTTATTGAATTTAATTATTTGTTTATTTTAGATACTAGTAAATTACGATAATTCTTTATGTTTGATGTGATTATTTAACCTACATAACCCTCTGTTATGACTTTTGTTCTTTTTTACATTGCGATTTATCTTTTTGTTGTACTATAAAAGATCCTAGATCTTATTGTACTAATACTATTTTTGTAATAAATGATGATGATGATGATGATATAGCCAATAGTCTAGAAGGATCTACTAGCTATATATTTTTCAAAAGGGGGGAGTTCCCCGCCCCCTAGGAAAAGTTATAATTTAATTATTATATTTTTTCGTCTTTGTACTGAATCACGCCAAAACGGCTACACGGATTTTGATGAAATTTGGTCACAGACAGCAGTCTACTAGCGAAACTTTTTCCGAATATGGAAAGGGGGTGGGGTTCCCACGACCCCTTCAAACTATTACTTTTTAATAATTTTTACACATTATAACTTTACGTATACTGGCCTTCACCAATATTACAGACTCAATGGGTCAAACAAGTCGAGGGCTTACAAAGTGAGCAGTGACACCCTCCGCCACCCTTCCCCCTTCTCGACGCTCTGGTGTAAAATCTATAAATTGTTATAATTCAATATAAATTTTCTCCTAAATCAATAGGTTTTGGTGTATGGCACATACAGATCGAGATCTAAACAATTTTGGAAAAACGAGCAGTGGTCCTCTCCTTCTCCTCTCGCCATCCGCCATACGTCCTCCTTCAATTGTTTTTACTAGCACGCTTTTATTAGCTTTACCTGTATATTTCTTTGTAACTCTTCATTCGCTTCAACGCGCTTGCTGCCTTATTAACATGGTCATATAATTAGATTCACCTTATTTGTAATCCCGTTAGGGTCATATCGAGACTCTTCCGGGCTCATTTCTGAATGGTTTTCGGGATCCGTCCGGGATCCCGCCGGGGTTATTTCGGGACTACTTCGGGATCATTTCGGAACCCTTCCGGGATCATTTCTGTATAGTTTTCGGGATCCGTCCGCGATCCAGTCGGGGTTATTTTGGGACATTTTCGGGACTATTCCGGGATAATTCCGGGACTATTTTGCGTTCATTTGGGGATCCTTCCGCCCTCATTTCTGGATGGGTTTCGGGACCCGTTGTGGTCATTTCGGAATTTTGCTCGACTAATATGGGATTATTCATGGACACTTTTGGCATCATTTCTGGATAGTTTTCGGGATCCGTCTGGGATCACGTCAGGGTAATTTTGGGACTATTAGGGGATACTTTGAGGACCTTTCCGTCATCATTTGTGGATAGTTTTCGGGATCCGTCCGGGATCCCGACGGGGTAATTTCGGGACTATTTCGGGATCATTTGGGATACCTACCGGCATCATTTCTGGATGGTTTTCGGTATCCGTCCGGGATCCCGTCGGGGTCATCTCGGGACTTTCTCGGGATCATTTGGGGTCCCTTCCGTCATCATTTCTGGATGGTTTTCGGAATCCGTCCGGAATCCCGTCGGGGTCATTTCTGGACTTTTTCGGGGTCCCTTCCGGCATCATTTCTAAATGGTTTTCGGGATCCATCCGGGTTCCCGTCGTGGTAATTTCGGGGCTATTTTGGGATCATTAGTTGTATCTTCCGGCATCATTTCTGGATGTTTTTCGGGATCCGTCCAGGATCCCGTCGGGGTGATTTTGGGACTATTTCTCGACCAATACGGGATCATTTAGGGACCCTTTCGGCATCATTTCTGGATGGTTTTCGGGATCCGTCCGGGATCCCGTTAGGGTCATTTCGGGGCCATTTCGGGATCATTAGGGGTATCTTCTGGCATCATTTCTGGATGGTTTTCGGTATCCGTCCGGGATCCCGTGGGGGTCATTTTGGGAAGTTTTCGGGACAATTTGGGGTCCCTTCCGGCATCATTTCTGGTTGGTTTTCGGAATCCGTCCGGGATCCTGTCGGGGTCATTTCGGGACATTTGCGGGATCATTTGGGGTCCCTTTCGGCATCATTTCTGAATGTTTTTCGGGATTCGTCCGGGATCCCGTCGGGGTAATTTCAGGACCTTTTCGAGATCATTGGAGGTACCTTCCGGCATCATTTCCAGATGGTTTTCGGGATCCGTCCGGGATCCCGTCGGGGTCATTTCGATACTTTTTCGCGACTAATACAGGATAATTTGGGGACCCTTTCGTCATAATTTCTGGATAGTTTTCGGGATCCGTCCGGGGTCTCGTCAGAGTCATTTCGGGTTTGGTGATCATTTGGGAACCTTTCCGGCATCATTTCTGGATAGTTTCCGGCATCCCTCCAGGATCATTTCGGTATCATTTTGGGGTACCCACCGGCATCATTTCTGGATGATTTTCGGTATTCGTCCGGGATCCCGTCGGGGTGATTTTGGGACTATTTCTCGACCAATACGGGGTTATTTTGGGACCCTTTCGGCATCATTTCTGGATGGTTTTCGGGATCCGTCCGGGATTCCTTCAGTGTTATTTCGGGATTATTAGGGGATCATTTGGGGACCTTTCCGGCATCATTTCTGCATAGTTTTCGAGATCCGTCCGGGATCCCAACGTGTGCATTTCGGGATCATTTGGGGTACCTGACGACATCATTTCTGGTTGATTTTCGGGATCCGTCGGAGTCATTTCGGGACTCTTTCTCGACTTATACGGGATCATTTGGGGACCCTTTCGGCATCATTTCTGGATGGTTTTCGGGATCCGTCCGGGATCCCGTCGGGGTCATTTCGGGACTATTTCGGGATCATTTGGGATATTTTCCGGCATCATTTCTAGATGGTTTTCGGTATCCGTTCGGGATCCCGTCTGGTTCATTTCGGAACTTTTTCGGGATCATTTAAGCATGGTTTTCAGGATCCGTCCGGGATCCTGTCAGGGTAATTTCTGGACTTTTCCGAGGCTATTTCAGGATCATTTTGGAATGCCGTA
Source organism: Eurosta solidaginis (assembly GCF_040869045.1). Taxonomy (NCBI): domain Eukaryota; kingdom Metazoa; phylum Arthropoda; class Insecta; order Diptera; family Tephritidae; genus Eurosta; species Eurosta solidaginis. The sequence continues at coordinate 80,737,618 of NC_090324.1, read as the reverse complement.
GGAGTCATTTCGAGATTGTTTTGTTACTTTTTTGGGATAGTTCTGGGACCCTTCCGGGATCATTTCTGGATCCGTGCGGGATCCAATCGGGGCCGTTTCCGGACTATTTCGGGATCATTTTGGGACCCTTCCGGAACCATTTCTGTATTGTTTTCGCGATACGTCGTGGATCCCCTCGGGGTCATTTCGGAAATTTGGACTATGTCGGGATAATTTAGAAACCCTTCCCGGATATTTTCTGGATGGTTTTTGAGATCCGTCCGGGAGCCCGTCAGGGTCATTTCGGAACTTTTTCGGGACTATTTCGGTATCATTTCTGTGTGGTTCTCTGGATAAGTCTAGAATCGTGTCGTTGTCATTTCGGGTTTTTGGGTCTATTCCGGAAACTATAGGAGAGCCTTCCGGGGCATTTCTGGATGGCATTAGGGTTCCGTCCGCGATAGCGTCGGGGTCATATCGTGGCTTTTTATGGATAATTTCGGGATCATTTGGGGATCCTATCAGGTCAGGCAAGAACGGCTGGACGGATTTGAATGAAATTTGGCACACATATAGCCAATAGTCTAGAAGGATCTACTAGCTATATCCTTTTGAAAAGAGGGGGGGGGGAGGTCCCCGCCCTCTAGGAACAGCTATAATTTAATTATTGTATTTTTCGTCTTTGTGACTGAATCACGCCAGAACGGTTCACGGATTTTGATGAAATTTCGGACAGAGACAATAGTCTTCTTGCGAAATTTCTTTCGAACATGGAAAGGGGGGAGGCGGTCCCACGACCCCTTCGAATAATTACTTTTTAATAATTTTTACACATTATAACTTTACGTATATTGACCTTCACCAATATTATAAACTGAATAGGTCAAATAAGTTGAGGGCTTACAAAGTGAGCATTGAGGACCTCCGTCTCCTCACCACCCTTCCCCTTCTCCCCCTCTGGTGCAAAATCTATAAATTGTTATAACTCCATATAAAACTTCTCCTAAATCAATAATTTTTGGTATCTGGCTCATACAGATCGAGATCTAAACAATTTTGGAAAAACGATCGGTGGTGCTCCCCTCCTCCCGCCATCCGCCCTCCTGCAATTGTTTTTATTAGCACGCTTTACCTGTATGTTTGTTTGTAACTCTTCATTCGCTTCAACGTGCCTGCTCCCTTAATAACATTCTTTTATAATTAGCTTCGCCTTATTTGTAATCCCGTCAGGCATCCCGCTAGGGTAATATCGGGACTTTTTCGGGACTATTTCGAGATGATTTTGGGACCCTTCCGGCATCATTTCTGTATGATTTTCGCGATCCGTCCGGGATCCCGCCGGGTCATTTCGGGACATTTTCAGACCTATTTCGGGCTCAATTTCGGACCCTTCGGAGAGCAATTCTGGATGGTTTTCTGGATCCGTCCGGGATCCCGTCTGGGTCATTTCGCGACTTTTTCGGGCTCACTTTGGGACTCTTCCGGTATTATTTCTCGATGGATTTCGGCATCCGTCCGGGATCCCGTCGGGGTCATTTCGGGACTCTTGCGGGATCATTTTGTGAACCTTCCGGGATCATTTCTGTATAGTTTCCGGGATCCGTCCGGGATCCCGTCGGGGTTATTTTTTTACTTTTTCGGGACAATGTCAGGGTCATTTCGAGACTGCTCCGGGATCATTTGGGGATCCTTCCAGGATAATTTCTGGATGGTTCGAGATCCCGTCGGGGACTTTTTCTGGACTTTTTCGGTATAATTTGCGGACCCTTCAGACTTAAATTCTGGATGGTTTTCGGGATCCCCCCGGGATACCGTCTCGGTGATTGCGCGCTATTTCGGGATCATTTTGGGATCCCTCCGTGATCATTTCTGGATAGTTTTCGGGATCCGTAGTGGTAATTTCGGGAATATTTCGGAATGATTTTGGGATCCTTCCGCCATTACTTCTAGATGGTTTTCGGGATCCCGTTATTTCATGGCCATGGATTATCTGCAAATTATTCGTAATGAAAATTCGGTATGTTTTATCTTTAATATCTAACACAGCTTTTTCGTTCTATTTTTGAGTTTTTTAAATGAATCTTGTAACGAACTGTTATAACCATAATTACACTTTTTTTAATAGTTTAAACAACTAAACACACTGGCGGCCGCCGTGGTGTGAGGTAGCGTGCTCCGCCTATCATACCGAAAATCGTGGGTTCACGCCCTAGGAAAAGCAACATCAAAATTTTAGAAACAAGATTTTCCAATAACAAGAAAATTTTTCTAAGCGGGGTCGACCCTGGGGCAGTGTTTGGCAAGCGCTCCGAGTGTACTTCTGCCATGACAAGCCCTTAGTGAAAACTCATCTCAACTCAACAGCCTTGCAGATGCCGATCAGAGTCAGCATAAAACATGTAGGTCCCGCCTTCCAAATTGTAGTAAAAATTAAAAGTTATACGACGCAAATTTGAAGAGGAGCTCGACCTAAAATCTCTTCAGAGATTATCGCGCCTTACATTTATTTATTTTTTTTTAATACTCGAAAACGCAACACTATTTTCATCTAAAAAATTCTCTTTGGTTTTAGCTAATTGTAGCTTCACTCCTGTGTTCTTTGAATAGTAATTTCTTCACCCCTGTCATTTCAATTAATTTAACTTAACAAAATGTATTTTTTTAATTCGAAATAACTGTATTGTACTATTCACGTAAGCGTGCCTTTCAGGTTATCAGCTCATTTAGTTCTTTTTTTTTACTCTATTACAAAAATAAAATACAATAGGCAAAAATAATTTTTAAACAGAAAACTTGATAAGCAGGCTAACGTGAATAGCCATAGTCCTAGCGGACGGGGCCGCGGGTAAAGGCTAGTATATTATAAATGGGAAAGTTTGGATGTTTGGATGTTGGATGTGTGTCAGACGTTAGTTTTGTGACTCATTCACGCAAGAACGGCTGGACGGATGTGGATAAAATTTGGCACGCATATAGCTAATAGTCTAGAAGGATCTACTAGCTATATATTTTTCAAAAGGGGGGAGGTCCCCGCCCCCTAGGAACAGTTATAATTTAATTATTATATTTTTTCGTCTTTGTAACTGAATCACGCCAAAACGGCTACATGAATTTTGATGAAATTTGGGCACAGACAGCAGTCTACTAGCGAAACTTTTTCCGAACATGGAAAGGGGGGTGGGGTTCCCACGACCCCTTCAAACTATTACTTTTTAATAATTTTTACACATTATAACTTTACTATTGGATTTTTTGCGACCTGTGTTCTTGCAACTATTTGGCGATTCTGCTGGCTCAAGGTCTCTTTAAATAAAACACATAGGTTTTTTTCTTTCCGATATATTTCGGTTACACTACGGTAACCGTCCTCAGGGAACTACAAACGTACTAAAAATTTTTTATTAATAGATAAAACCAAAAACTTTACACTAAAATTGATTAAAAATATCACATACATTATTTTACACGTCTTTCCGCCGTGACGTGGAGTTTGGTACTGGTCGTTTGTTTGTTAGTAAATATTTGTAGTTGTGAGCGGAATGGTCAATGTCAGTTTTATAGTTCAGTCTAATGTGTTCTGGAGTGTTTACGATATGTAGCATTTCCAATGTAAATCGCTTATTGTAGTGTTGCTCTTGTTGTAGAATGCTCGCGCTCTCGAAGCTCGGTATATGGCCGCTAGCTGCGCAGTGAGACATTAGTGCAGTTTTTTGATTATTAGACTGTTGGCAATATTTTAAATCTGATTTGTGTTGCGACAATCTGGTTTTTAATTTTGATTTTGTTGTTCCTACGTAAACCCTGTTACATGGTTCGTTGTTTTTGCCGCCGCATGGGATTTTATATATGACATTACTTTTTTCGGTTTCGGGTATCTTTGCTTTTGTTTTTTAAAGAAACACCTTAATGTGTTGTTAGGTTTATGTGCAATTTTAACTTTTTCTCCGTCATAGCAATCAGACTTTGCGAGTCGTTCTGATAACCGCGGTATATATGTTACGGATCTAAAAATGGTAGGTTTTTCTGATTTTTGTATTCCTTTGTTAGATTTTGCATTTTTAATTAATGTTTTAATAATGTTGTTCGGGAAATCATTGCTCTTCAATATATTTTCCGCTTCTCTTATTACCTCGTTGTGGTACGTGTCGTCCGATATACGCAGCATCCGTTGTATACAGCACATTACTGTATTCATTATCATTGACTTCGGGTGTTTTGAGTGGAAGTTAATGATTCGTCCTGAAGATATTTGCTTCTTATACCACGATAACTTTAGCTGATTTCCTCTTTTTATCACATGGAGTCTAGATACGGTAGTTTTCCATCTTCCTCTATTTCTAATGTAAATTTAATGTTTTTATGAAAAGTGTTGAGAGCGTTGAGTGTGTTATGTACTTCTTTTTCGGGGACAATCGCGAACAGATCATCAACGTACTTTGTTAGCAATCTCGGTGGCTGTGCTAGTTTTTTATTGTGGTGGTTAAAAGTTCTTCCAATATTATGTCCGCAATCACTGGGGACAACGGGGATCCCATAGGCGTTCCCTTTAGTTGTGTGTATACCTGGTCGTTGAACTTGAAATAACGGCTCTCTTCAATACAGAATGTTACAATTTCCATAAATGTTTGTTTTGGTATCTTCGTGTAGTTTTTTATCAGCAGCCATTTACTTTGTATTATTTCGAGTGCTAACTGTGGGATATTCGGAAACAGCGAGACCACATCGAAAGAAACTAATTTTTCATCGTCGCATATAAATGTGTTATTAATTCTCTCCTTAAAATCAATTGTATTTTTGATATTAAATCCAGAGTTCGCTGTTATGTTGCTTAAAATGTTGGTGATGAATTTGCATAAACTATATGAAGGTGATCCTACGGCTGAGCATATTGGTCTCAGTGGGGTTCCTTCTTTGTGTATTTTCGGGAGACCATATATCCTTGGAAGCAATGCAGTAGTTATGGACAGTTTAAATTTTTATTTCTCTGAAATAATTCCCATTTTAAAAAGTTTTTCCACCAGACTATTATTTTTGCTTTGAAGTTTCGATGTGGGATCTTGTCTTTGAACTCTGTAGGTCGTCAAGTCGCTTAATATATTGGTCATTTTATTTTCATAGTCATCTTTTTCCATTGCTACAGTTTTATTTCTTTGTCAGAAGTTAAAATTTTAATGTTTTTATTTTGATTTAAAAATTTCCGCGTTTGCCCCACTGTGTCTATTATTGCACGATCTACTGCACTTTGGTTGTTTGTTTTTGTGTGCTCTTTTAATAATAGCGCAAACTTGGTACGCACCTCCGCTTGTTTCTCCTTCTCATTGAGAGTCTGTATTAGATGCTCTCCATCGGCGATGTATTGAAAAAGAGGAAAACGTTTGTTTTCCACTGGTATCCCATACTTCGGTCCCTTTGTCAACAGCGCTTTAATGTTTTGTGGGAAGTCCACTTTTATTTTGTTAACAAACCAATCTTCGTGGTGCAGCTAGCGGCCATATACCGAGCTTCGAGAGCGCGAGCATTCTACAACAAGAGCAACACTACAATAAGCGATTTACATTGGAAATGCTATATATCGTAAACACTCCAGAACACATTAGACTGAACTATAAAACTGACATTGACCATTCCGCTCACAACTATAAATATTTACTAACAAACAAACGACCAGTACCAAACTCCACGTCACGGCGGAAGGACGTGTAAAATAATGTATGTGAAATTTTTAATCAATTTTAGTGTAAAGTTTTTGGTTTTATTTATCAATAAAAAATTTTTTGTACGTTTCTAGTTCCCTGAGGACGGTTACCGTAGTGTAACCGAAATATATCGGAAAGAAAAAAACCTATGTGTTTTATTTAAAGAGACCTTGAGCCAGCAGAATCGCCAAATAATTATAACTTTACGTATACTGGCTTTCACCAATATTACAGACTCAATGGGTCAAATAAGTCGAGGGCTTACAAAGTGAGCAGTGACACCCTCCGCCACCCTTCCCCCTTCTCGATGCTCTGGTGTAAAATCTATAAATTGTTATAATTCAATATAAATTTTCTCCTAAATCAATAGGTTTTGGTGTCTGGCACATACAGATCGAGATCTAAAGAATTTTGGAAAAACGAGCAGTGGTCCTCTCCTTCTCCTCTCGCCATCCGCCATATGTCCTCCTTCAATTGTTTTTACTAGAACGCTTTTATTAGCTTTACCTGTATATTTCTTTGTAACTCTTCATTCGCTTCAACGCGCTTGCTGCTTTATTAACATGGTCATATAGTTAGCTTCACTTTATTTGTAATCCCGTTAGGGTCATATCGAGACTCTTCCGGGCTAATTTCTGGATGGTTTTCGGGATCCGTCCGGGATCCCGCCGGGGTTATTTCGGGACTTTTTCAGGACTACTTCGGGATCATTTCGGGACCCTTCCGGGATCATTTCTGTATAGTTTTCGGGATCCGTCCGGGATCCAGTCGGGGTTATTTTGGGACATTTTCGGGACTATTCCGGGATAATTCCGGGACTATTTTGCGTTCATTTAGGGATCCTTCCGCCATCATTTCTGGATGGGTTTCGGTTCCCGTTGGGGTCATTTCGGAATTTTGCTCGACTAATATGGGATTATTAATGGACCCTTTCGGCATCATTTCTGGATAGTTTTCGGGATCCGTCCGGGATCACGTCAGGGTAATTTTGGGACTATTAGGGGATACTTTGAGGACCTTTCCGTCATCATTTGTGGATAGTTTTCGGGATCCGTCCGGGATCCCGAAGGGGTAATTTCGGGACTATTTCGGGATCATTTGGGATACCTACCGGCATCATTTCTGGATGGTTTTCGGTATCCGTCCGGGATCCCGTCGGGGTCATCTCGGGACTTTCTCGGGATCATTTGGGGTCCCTTCTGTCATCATTTCTGGATGGTTTTCGGAATCCGTCCTGGATCCCGTCGGGGTCAATTCGGGGTCATTTCGGGACTTTTTCGGGGTCCCTCCGGCATCATTTCTAGATGGTTTTCGGGATCCGTCCGGGATCCCGTCGGGGTCATTTTGGGACTATTTCTCGACCAATACGGGATCATTTGGGGAGCCTTTCGGCATCATTTCTGGATGGTTTTCGGGATCCGTCCGGGATCCCGTTAGGGTCATTTCGGGGCCATTTCGGGATCATTAGGGGTATCTTCCGGCATCATTTCTGGATGGTTTTCGGTATCCGTCCGGGATCCCGTGGGGGTCATTTTGGGAAGTTTTCGGGACCATTTGGGGTCCCTTCCGGCATCATTTCTGGATGGTTTTCGGGATCCTGTCTGGGTAATTTCGGGACTTTAGCGGGATCATTTGGGGTCCCTTTCGGCATCATTTCTGAATGTTTTTCGGGATTCGTCCGGGATCCCGTCGGTGTAATTTCAGGACTTTTTCGAGATCATTGGAGGTACCTTCCGGCATCATTTCCAGAAGGTTTTCGGGATCCGTCCGGGATCCCGTCGGGGTCATTTCGATACTTTTTCGCGACTAATACAGGATCATTTGGGGACACTTTCGTCATAATTTCTGGATAGTTTTCGGGATCCGTCCGGGATCTCGTCAGAGTCATTTCGGCTCTATTTGGTGATCATTTGGGAACCTTTCCGGCATCATTTCTGGATAGTTTCCGGCATCCCTCCAGGATCATTTCGGTATCATTTTGGGGTACCCACCGGCTTCATTTCTGGATGATTTTCGGTATTCGTCCGGGATCCCGTCGTGGTCATTTCAGGACTTTTTCGGGATTATTTGGCGTACCTTCCGGCATCATTTCTAGATGGTTTTGGGGATCCGTCCGTGATCCCGCTGGAGTCATTTCGGGACTAGTTCGGGATCATTTGGGGTACCTACCGACATCATTTCAGGTTGGTTTCGGGATCCACCCGGGATCCCATCGGGGTCATTTCGGGGCTTTTTCGGGATCATTTGGGGTCCCTTCCGGCATCATTTATGGATGGTTTTGGGGATCCGTCTGGGATGCCGTCGGTGTCATTTCGGGACTTTTTTGCGACTAATACGGGGTCATTTGGGGACCCTTTCGGCATCATTTCTGGATGGTTTTCGGGATCCGTCCGGGATTCCTTCAGTGTTATTTCGGGACTATTAGGGGATCATTTGGGGACCTTTCCGGCATCATTTCTGCATTGTTTTCGGGATCCGTCCGGGATCCCGACGTGTGCATTTCGGGATCATTTGGGGTACCTACCGGCATCATTTCTGGTTGATTTTCGGGATCCGTCGGGGGTCCCGTCGGGGTCATTTCGGGACCTTTTCTCGACTTATACGGGATCATTTCAGGACCCTTTCGGTATCATTTCTGGATGGTTTTCGGGATCCGTCCGGGATCCCGTCGGGGTCATTTCGGAACTATTTCGGGATCATTTGGGATATTTTCCGGCATCATTTCTAGATGGTTTTCGGTATCCGTTCGGGATCCCGTCGGGGTCATTTCGGGACTTTTTTGGGACTAATACGGGATGTCTTGGGGAGCCTTTCGGCATCATGGATAGTTTTCGGGATCCCGTCTGGTTCATTTCGGAACTTTTTCGGGATCATTTAAGCATGGTTTTCAGGATCCGTCCGGGATCCCGTCAGGGTAATTTTGCGACTATTAGGGGATACTTTGAGGACCTTTCCGTCATCATTTGTGGATCCCGACGGGGTAATTTCGGCACTATTTCGGGATCATTTGGGATACCTACCGGCATCATTTCTGGACGGTTTTCGGTATCCGTCCGGGATCCCGTCGGGGTCATCTCGGGACTTTCTCGGGATCATTTGGGGTCCCTTCCGTCATCATTTCTGGATGGTTTTCGGAATCCGCCCGGAATCCCGTCGGGGTCATTTCGGGACTTTTTCGGGGTCCTTCCGGCATCATTTCTAGATGGTTTTCGGGATTCATCCGGGTTCGCGTCGTGGTAATTTCGGGGCTATTTTGGGATCATTAGTTGTATCTTCCGGCATCATTTCTGGATGTTTTTCGGGATCCGTCCGGGATCCCGTCGCGGTCATTTTGGGACTATTTCTCGACCAATACGGGATCATTTGGGGACCCTTTCGGCATCATTTCTGGATGGTTTTCGGGATCCGTCCGGGATCCTGTTAAGGTCATTTCGGGGCCATTTCGGGATCATTAGGGTATCTTCCCGCATCATTTCTGGATGGTTTTCGGTATCTGTCCGGGATCCCGTGGGGGTCATTTTGGGAAGTTTTCGGGACCATTTGGGGTCCCTTCCGGCATCATTTCTGGATGGTTTTCGGGATCCGTCCGGGATCCTGTCGGGGTCATTTCGGGACTTTTGCGGGATCATTTGGGGTCCCTTTCGGCATCATTTCTGAATGTTTTTCGGGATTCGTCCGGGATCTCGTCGGGGTAATTTCAGGACTTTTTCGAGATCATTGGAGGTACCTTCCGGCATCATTTCCAGATGGTTTTCGGGATCCGTCCGGGATCCCGTCGGGGTCATTTCGATACTTTTTCGCGACTAATACAGGATCATTTGGGGACCCTTTCGTCATAATTTCTGGATAGTTTTCGGGATCCGTCCGTGATCTCGTCAGAGTCATTTCGGTTCTATTTGGTGATCATTTGGGAACCTTCGGGACTTTTTTGGGACTAATACGGGATGTCTTGGGGAGCCTTTCGGCATCATGGATGGTTTTCGGGATCCCGTCTGGTTCATTTCGGAACTTTTTCGGGATCATTTAAGCATGGTTTTCAGGATCCGTCCGGGATCCCGCCAGGGTAATTTCTGGACTTTTCCGAGACTATTTCAGGATCATTTTGGGACCCGTAGGAGTCATTTCGAGATTGTTTTGTTACTTTTTTGGGATAGTTCTGGGACCCTTCCGGGATCATTTCTGGATCCGTGCGGGATCCAATCGGGGTCGTTTCCGGACTATTTCGGGATCATTTTGGGACCCTTCCGGAACCATTTCTGTATTGTTTTCGCAATACGTCGTGGATCCCCTCGGGGTCATTTCGGAAATTTGGACTATGTCGGGATAATTTAGAAACCCTTCCCGGATATTTTCTGGATGGTTTTTGAGATCCGTGCGGGAGCCCGTCAAGATCATTTCGGAACTTTTTCGGGACTATTTCGGGATCATTTCTGTGTGGTTCTCTGGATATGTCTAGAATCGTGTCGTTGTCATTTCGGGTTTTTGGGTCTATTCCGGGAACTATAGGAGAGCCTTCCGGGGCATTTCTGGATGGTATTAGGGTTCCGTCCGCGATAGCGTCGGGGTCATATCGTGGCTTTTTATGGATAATTTCGGGATCATTTGGGGATCCTATCAGGTCAGGCAAGAACGGCTGGACGGATTTGGATGAAATTTGGCACACATATAGCCAATATTCTAGAAGGATCTACTAGCTATATCCTTTTGAAAAGAGGGGGGGGAGGTCCCTGCCCCCTAGGAACAGCTATAATTTAATTATTGTATTTTTCGTCTTTGTGACTGAATCACGCCAGAACGGTTCACGGATTTTGATGAAATTTAGGACAGAGACAATAGTCTTCTTGCGAAATTTGTTTCGAACATGGAAAGGGGGGAGGCGGTCCCACGACCCCTTCGAATAATTACTTTTTAATAATTTTTACACATTATAACTTTACATATATTGACCTTCACCAATATTATAAACTCAATAGGTCAAATAAGTTGAGGGCTTACAAAGTGAGCATTGACAACCTCCGTCTCCTCACCACCCTTCCCCTTCTCCCCCTCTGGTGCAAAATCTATAAATTGTTATAACTCCATATAAAATTTCTCCTGAATCAATAATTTTTGGTATCTGGGTCATACAGATCGAGATTTAAACAATTTTGGAAAAACGATCGGTGGTGCTCCCCTCCTCCCGCCATCCGCCATCCTGCAATTGTTTTTATTAGCACGCTTTACCTGTATGTTTGTTTGTAACTCTTCATTCGCTTCAACGTGCCTGCTCCCTTAATAACATTCTTTTATAATTAGCTTCGCCTTATTTGTAATCCCGTCAGGCATCCCGTTAGGGTAATATCGGGACTTTTTCGGGACTATTTCGAGATGATTTTGGGACCCTTCCGGCATCATTTCTGTATGATTTTCGCGATCCGTCCGGGATCCCGCCGGGTCATTTCGGGACAATTTCAGACCTATTTCGGGCTCAATTTCGGACCCTTCGGCGAGCAATTCTGGATGGTTTTCTGGATCCGTCCGGGATCCCGTCTGGTTCATTTCGCGACTTTTTCGGGCTCACTTTGGGACTCTTCCGGGATGATTTCTCGATGGATTTCGGCATCCGTCCGGGATCCCGTCGGGGTCATTTCGGGACTCTTGCGGGATCATTTTGTGAATCTTCCGGGATCATTTCTGTATAGTTTCCGGGATCCGTCCGGGATCCCGTCGGGGTTATTTTTTGACTTTTTCGGGACAATGTCAGGGTCATTTCGAGACTGCTACGGGATCATTTGGGAATCCTTCCAGGATAATTTCTGGATGGTTTCGAGATCCCGTCGGGGTAATTTTGGGACTTTTTCAGGACTATTTCGGGGTCAGTTGCGGACCCTTCAGAGATCATTTCCGGTATCCCGTCAGGGTTATTTCGCGACTTTTCGGAACTATTTCGGAATCATTTTGGACCCTTCCGGGATAATTTCTTTATGATTTTCGGGATATGTCTGGGATCCCTTCGGAGTTTTTTCGCGACTTTTTCTGGGACAATTTGCGGACCCTTTAGAGATCAATTCTGTATGGTTTTCAGGATCCGTCCGGGATCCCGTCAGGGTCATTTCGATACTTTTTCGGAATAATTTTTGACCCCTCCGGGATAATTTCTGGATGATTTTCGGGATCTTTCCGGGATCCCGTCGGAGTTATTTCGGGACTATTTCGGGATCACTTTGGGACTTTTCCGGGATCATTTCTGTGTAGTTTACGGGATCCGCCCGGGATCCCGTCTGGGATATTTTGGGACTATTCCGGGATCATTTCTAGATGGTATTCGGGATCCCGTCAGGGTCATCTTAGGACCATTTCGGGATCATTTGTTAATCCTTCTGGCATCATTTCTGGATGGTATTGGGGATTCGTTCTGGGTCTCGCCAGGGTCATTTCGGGACTTTTTCATTTGGGGATCCTTCAGGGATAATTTCCGGATGGTTTCCGGGATCCGTATGGGATCCTGTCTGGGTAATTTTGCGACTTTTTCTGGACTATTTCGGGATAATTTGCGGACCCTTCAGACTTAAATTCTGGATGGTTTTCGGGATCCGCCCGGCATACCGTCTCGGTGATTGCGGGCTATTTCGGGATCATTTTGGTATCCCTCCATGATCATTTCTGGATAGTTTTCGGGATCCGGAGGGGTAATTTCGGGACTATTTCGGAATCATTTTGGGATCCTTCCGCCATTGCTTCTAGATGGTTTTCGGGATCCCGTTATTTCGGGACTATTTGGGGATCATTTTGGGACCCTTCGAATCCGGTAGTTCAGCACACATGCCTTTTTAATTATGAGCTTTCATGGCCATGGATTATCTGCAAATTATTCGTAATGAAAATTCGGTATGTTTTATCTTTAATATCTAACACAGCTTTTTCGTTCTATTTTTGAGTTTTTTTAAATGAATCTTGTAACGAACTGTTATAACCATAATTACACTTTTTTTAATAGTTTAACCAACTAAACACACTGGCGGCCGCCGTGGTGTGAGGTAGCGTGCTCCGCCTATCACACCGAAGATCGTGGGTTCACGCCCAAGGAAAAGCAACATCAAAATTTTAGAAACAAGATTTTCCAATAAGAAGAAAATTTTTCTAAGCGGGGTCGACCCTGGGGGCAGTGTTTGGCAAGCGCTCCGAGTGTACTTCTGCCATGACAAGCCCTTAGTGAAAACTCATCTCAACTCAACAGCCTTGCAGATGCCGATCAGAGTCAGCATAAAACATGTAGGTCCCGCCTTCCAAATTGTAGTAAAAATTAAAAGGAGTACGACGCAAATTTGAAGAGAAGCTCAGCCTAAATCTCTTCAGAGATTATCGCGCCTTACATTTATTTATTTTTTTTTTTAATACCCGAAAACGCAACACTATTTTCATCTAAAAAATTCTCTTTGGTTTTAGCTAATTGTAGCTTCACTCCTTTGTTCTTTGAATAGTAATTTCTTCACCCCTGTCATTTCAATTAATTTAACTTAACAAAATGTATTTTTTTAATTCGAAATAACTGTATTGTACTATTCATGTAAGCGTGCCTTTCAGGTTATCAGCTCATTTAGTTCTTTTTTTTTTACTCTATTACAAAAATAAGATACAATAGGCAAAAATAATTTTTAAACAGAAAACTTGATAAGCAGGCTAACGTGAATAGCCCATATATTTTATTTTCTCTTAGCGGACGGGGCTGCGGGCAAAGGCTAGTATATTATAAATGGGAAAGTTTGGATGTTTTGATGTTTGTGTGTCCAGACGTTAGTCTTTGTGACTCATTCACGCAAGAACGGCTGGACGGATTTGGATGAAATTTGGCACGCATATAGCCAATAGTCTAGAAGGATCTACTAGCTATATATTTTTCAAAAGGGGGAGGTCCCCGCCCCCTAGGAACAGTTATAATTTAATTATTATATTTTTTCGTCTTTGTAACTGAATCACGCCAAAACGGCTACACGGATTTTGATGAAATTTGGGCACAGACAGCAGTCTCCTAGCGAAACTTTTTCCGAACATGGAAACGGGGGTGGGGTTCCCACGACCCTTCAAACTATTACTTTTTAATAATTTTTACACATTATAACTTTACGTATACTGGCCTTCACCAATATTACAGACTCAATGGGTCAAATAAATGGAGGGCTTACAAAGTGAGCAGTGACACCCTCCGCCACCCTTCCCCCTTCTCGACCCTCTGGTGTAAAATCTATAAATTGTTATAATTCAATATAAATTTTCTCCTAAATCAATAGGTTTTGGTGTCTGGCACATACAGATCGAGATCTAAACAATTTTGGAAAAACGAGCAGTGGTCCCCTCCTTCTCCACTCGCCATCCGCCATACGTCCTCCTTCAATTGTTTTTACTAGCACGCTTTTATTAGCTTTACCTGTATATTTCTTTGTAACTCTTCATTCTCTTCAACGCGCTTGCTGCCTTATTAACATGGTCATATAATTAGCTTCACCTTATTTGTAATCCCGTTAGGGTCATATCGAGACTCTTCCGGGCTCATTTCTGGATGGTTTTCGGGATCCGTCCGGGATCCCGCCGGGGTTATTTCGGGACTTTTTCGGGACTACTTCGGGATCATTTCGGGACCATTCCGGGATCATTTCTGTATAGTTTTCGGGATCCGTCCGGGATCCAGTCGGGGTTATTTTGGGACATTTTCGGGACTATTCCGGGATAATTCCGGGACTATTTTGCGTTCATTTGGGGATCCTTCCGCCATCATTTCTGGATGGGCTTCGGGACCCGTTGGGGTCATTTCGGAATTTTGCTCGACTAATATGGGATTATTCATGGACCCTTTCGGCATCATTTCTGGATAGTTTTCGGGATCCGTCCGGGATCACGTCAGGGTAATTTTGCGACTATTAGGGGATACTTTGAGGACCTTTCCGTCATCATTTGTGGATCCCGACGGGACTATTTGGTGATCATTTGGGAACCTTCGGGACTTTTTTGGGACTAATACGGGATGTCTTGGGGAGCCTTTCGGCATCATGGATGGTTTTCGGGATCCCGTCTGGTTCATTTCGGAACTTTTTCGGGATCATTTAAGAATGGTTTTCAGGATCCGTCCGGGATCCCGCCAGGGTAATTTCTGGACTTTTCCGAGACTATTTCAGGATCATTTTGGGACGCCGTAGGAGTCATTTCGAGATTGTTTTGTTACTTTTTTGGGATAGTTCTGGGACCCTTCGGGGATCATTTCTGGATCCGTGCGGGATCCAATCGGGGTCGTTTCCGGACTATTTCGGGATCATTTTGGGACCCTTCCGGAACCATTTCTGTATTGTTTTCGCGATACGTCGTGGATCACCTCGGGGTCATTTCGGAAATTTGGACTATGACGAGATAATTTAGAAACCCTTCCCGGATATTTTCTGGATGGTTTTTGAGATCCGTCCGGGAGCCCGTCAGGATCATTTCCGAACTTTTTCGGGACTATTTCGGGATAATTTCTGTGTGGTTCTCTGGATAAGTCTAGAATCGTGTCGTTGTAATTTCGGGTTTTTTTTTGGGTATGGTAGGTAGGTTGAACTGGGCGGTCCATGAGGACCTCGCATAGACTGATTGAGTGCGTAGTGTTACCAGAAGTTTGTTTTAACGACCAAACTGAAAAACCCTATCAAAACCCAGGACCTTTTTTTTTTTTTTTTTTTTTTTGCGGGGAGGCTGAAAAATGCCTAATGCACCATAATTGCTGCCGTCGCAGCAACCGTGTGTCCGTAGACTAAAAAACAGCCCCGTTCTGGAACCGTCGCCCACCCCGGCACCACTTTCGCATTACTTCAGGGTGGCGTTCCATATTTCTCATTTTTTAAGAGCCTACTGTTGTCCCTGCGTCCAGGTTCCCGCTATTTGCTCTGAGTGTCCATTTAATCACCACTGCTTCGCATGCGCATTTCTCTGCGCTCCCTCTCAACATCCATCAGACGTGTCATTACTATAAATGCCATTTTGCTCACTGCAGTCCAGCATTCTTTCCTGCTGCACATATGTGAAACTAAATTTCTCGTGGTAGGTTCCTCCCCAAAGACTCCATGCAAGGTGAGTCTTTCTTCGTGGAAACGGGGGCAGTAGAACATGACGTGTTCTGCGTTTTCTAACTCTGTGGTACACATTGGGCAATGAGGATCTTCCTCTATCCTACGCTTCCATAAATACTCTTTGAAACCGCCATGTCCACTCATTATTTGCGTGAGATGGTAGTTCAGTTCGCCGTGCTTCCGCTCATTCCATTGAGCTACGTTCCAAACTAGTGTGAAAGTCCAACGCCCTTTACTCGAGGCCTCCCACCGTTCTTGCCACTTAGCTATTGTTTGTGTCCTTGCTCTTTTCTTGTCTTCTTCAGATGGTCGCTCGATATTAGTGTTATACAGATCGGCCATTTCGCTTGCCAGTAAGTCCACTGGGATTTTCCGGGTTAGAACCAGGATCGCGTCGTCGGACACCGTCCGATAGGCACTTGCTATTCTTAAAGAAGCAAGTCGGTACGCTGCTAATATATATTTTTGATGGGTCTGTTTAGATCCATACCACACTGGTGCTGCGTATAGTATTATTGAGCTGGTTACTGTGGACAATAGCTGACGTATAGCTTCGCTCGGACCACCAATGTTAGGCATTATTCGCATAAGTGATCCATTAACTTTGGTAATTTTCTCCCCCACCGCTCTGAAGTGCTCTTTGAAAGTTAACTTAGAGTCAATGTGCACTCCTAAGTATTTTAAGGAATCCTTTGAGGTGATTTTATGATCCCCGACAGTTAAGACTAACTCGTTCGCCGACCGTTTGGAGCTTACTAATAACACTTCCGTCTTTTGGCTAGCCAACTCCAGTCCTGTATTGGTTAGCCATTCCTTTATTCTTGCTACGGCGTCATTACATAATGCTTGAAGCAGGTCCAGTTTCTTGGCCACTACTACCACTGCAATATCATCAGCATATCCCACAATTTGCGTGTTTTCTGGTAGATCAATCTTTAGCACCCCGTCATACATTACATTCCAAAGCGTTGGACCGAGAACAGATCCCTGTGGGACGCCTCCTGTGATTTTGTACTCTTTAGCTCCTTGATCCGTGTCAAAAAGAAGTACTCTGTCTTTAAGATAGCTACCTATAATTCTGCGTAAGTAAGCTGGAGTGCCGAAGCTTTGCAGCGCTGCCATTATCTGCATCCAGTTCGCAGTGTTAAAAGCATTCTTGATGTCCAACATAATCAGTGCACAGAACTTCCTTTTATTTTGGCCTCCAGAGATAGCTTCTCTAGCTATATTGACGACTGTTTGTATTGCATCTACGGTGGATCTTGATTTGCGAAATCCATATTGACTATTCGATAAGCCACCTGGTCTTTCTAGAGTCAGCTGTAGGCGCTCACTAATTATACGCGCGAAAATCTTCCCTAGGGAATCCAGCATACAAAGTGGCCTATATGAGGATGGTTTGTCCGGCTGTTTACCACGTTTCAGCAATAGGACAAGTCTTTGTCGTTTCCACGGGCGAGGGAACACGCCTTCTTGCATACAGGCATTAAAAAGATCAGTAAATAATGTAGCCCTAGTTGTAATCGCGGCTTTAAGGGCTATGTTTGGTACTTCGTCGGGGCCTGGGGATTTGTTATCAGCAACTCTTTTTGCAGCGTCCAGCACCTCTTGCTCTGTAATTTGCGGAATTTCCGTACTTTCTAGATCCTCGCTTGGATAAGTCCAGCGATCTTGCGCCGGGAAAAGTGTTTCAACAATAATATTCATCAGTATCGGGCACGTAAGTTGCTGTGATATCGGTCCTTTAACTTTGGCCATCACAGTTCTGTAGGCTGATCCCCAAGGATCTAGGTCGACATTATCCAGCAGTTCCCTAAAGCATAACTTCTTGCTCTTTTTTATGGCATTTTTAAGTGCCTTTCTTTGTGCGACATAGGTGCTGTGTAGCTCTGCATATCGTGGTGATGAGCGTGCCCTCTGCGCTATTCTTCGTGCTTTGTGGCATTTTCTACGCTCTTCCGCAATTTCGTCATTCCACCAATATACCGGAGTGCGCTGTGCTTTTCCGCGACTTCTGGGCATGGCAACATCACATGCCATACATAGCAACTTAGTGATTTGAACCGACTGGTCTTCCGCATGCGATTCTCGTACTATGGCGTCCTTCCAGATAATGTCAAATATTTGTGGGTCGAAAAGGTGCTGTTTCCATTTCCTACTTTGTCGATGTCTTGCTGCTACCGTTCGTGGAGTTTCGAGCAGCTCTACGCTAATAGCTTTATGGTCGCTGTGTGTGTAGACGTTGCTTATGGACCATTTTGCTCGTCTTGCTATTTCGCTGCTAGCGAAGGTGAGATCTATAATGGATCGTCTGGTACCTGTATCGAAGGTATATATCCCTGGTTCATTTAGGAGTTCTAGCCTCAAAGAAGTAAGAATTTCGAGGAGAACTCTCCCTCTTTCGTTGGTTCGTCTACTTCCCCACACAGATGACCATGCATTGAAGTCTCCACACACTAAAAGCGGGTGTTTACCTCGTGCTTCAATGGTGATCCCGTATATCATGTCTTCGAACTCGGCGATGGTCATGCTCGGAGGGGCATAGCAACTGAAGACGTATATACCGTTGATTTTTGCCCACGTGAATCCTGCTACCGTTGGCGTCATAATTTCCTGTGGGAGAAATTTCCCTGTTGCCCAAATTGAGGCTTTCCCTGCTGAATCTGAGAGCCAACCCTGCTCCTGGCGATTTTTGTATTGTTCAGAGAGTACCACTATGTCATATCCTCTTTCATAGACTGTTTGGGATAATAGCTCTTGGGCTGCCTCGCAATGGTTTAAATTGAGCTGCAATACCCTCATGAGACAGTCATTTTGCTGCCCTCTCGTTGTGGGCATTTAAAACTGCCTGCTGAATGTTGTCCCCCACATAGCGCGCATTTCGGTGCATTTTCGCAACTTGCAGCCTTATGACCTTCCTGGCCGCATTTCCTGCATAGGCTAGACCTATCTACAGTCTCCTTACATTTCTGAGCTATATGCCCGTAGCCCCAGCACCTATAACAGCGTTTTTCTTGCTTGAGCTCTCTAATTCGGCAGGAAACCCATCCTACCCGGATTCTTTGCGTATTAAGAACCGCCTTGGCATCATCCGCTGTAAGGCTTATAAGTGCCGACTTCGTGCCACTGTACCCTGTGCGTATGCTTTTTATGGCAGCCACATCTGGAAGTTTGATGTTGCATTGCTGGTGGAGGGCGTTGCAAATCTCCTCGGGCGTAGTAATCTCATCGAGATCTCTGCACTGTAGCGTGACCATTTGGGACTTTGTTATAACTTTAGCCGAGTCCTTTAGTACCGCTTCAATTTCTGCTTGGTACGCGCTTGTTTTCCCATCTTGCGATTTTTTCAGCTCTAGTAACAGCTCTCCTTTCGCCGTTCTTCTAATCGTTTTGACGTCATCACCCAGGGATTTTAATTCGTCGCATCTTCTCACTTTACGCAATATGTCGGCGTACGTCGCATCCCCCGCCTTGGAAATGATGATTGCATCCGGCCTAGCCTTAAGTGATTTTTTCTTGCTCTTCTTTTTGGCTAACTGCCACTCTCCCGTCTTTTGGGCTGCAGTTTCCTCTTCCCGCTCCGTCTTCTCTTGCGTTTCTTGCCGTCGTTTGTGTCCACCCACGTGCCCTGGTAAGACATCTTTTAGAGTAGTAGTGGATTTTACCACGTTGTTCTCCTTGGTCGAGTACGAATTATTCCTCGGTCGCTTTCCGGGGGGTGATGGACTTCTATCCTTGGCGCATTCGCTTGCACGCAATTTATGTTCTAAATTCTTTACCTCTAGGGCCGACTCGATGTACAGCACTTTTATTACGGAGGCCAAGCGCTTGATTTCCGCGTGTATATTATTACGCCCTATGAAGAACTGCATCAAGTCCTCAATCGCCTTGCCTAGCTTGGTCATCTTTTTCTCTCCAGGGGGGTTTTGCTGATTTAACGCAGCTGACGCCTGCTTAATTAGCTCACTTAATAATGGTGTGCCCGTTTGAGCCTTGCTGTCGGAGTTCTTTTTGCAAAGCTTCGGTGTAGCACCCGGCGACAACGCTCCTTGCTTGCTTTCGGCCTCCGCTCCTTTGGGTTTCGTTACCACTTGCGACGAAATGTTAAGGCCCCCAGCCGATGGGCCACGCCCTTCTGGAGAGCGAGCTAGCTTCCTTCCTACAAATGGATTGAACGCCATTTCATTCTCCTGTGTTTGGTTTTTTATTTTAGTATTGTTGTTGCTCATCATTTATTTAATTGGGTCCCCACTTGAGGCCGCTATCTTGGTCCGAGTGTGCAGTTACCTATATAGATCCCGTGGTTGTCTATGCGAAGGCAGGGAGGCCACGTGAAGGTTGACGCAGTCCCTCATGAAGACTGCGTTCAGAGCCAGATCAGTATTAATCGGGAGGATCTCAACCGAACCTGCACCACCAACTTAATGATGACGGACTTTGAACGTACCCCAAGGCCTGCCAAGGTTTTAACGGGACGGAGACGAATGGGACATTAACCGGAAAGTCATTTCGACGGTGTGTCAAGCCGTGTACTGAGATTTCCGAATGCCACATTCGCCAGCCCTTAACAAACATATCCGAGTCGTTGATTCCAGTATACCTTAATTAAGACCTTACTGGGCTCAGTCTTAATGTGACAATCACCTTAAATTTACAAATAATTTACCTCTTTACCTTCCTGAGTGTGTATCCCACATCGTATAGTTGCCTCCCTATCTTGGGTAGGTATTCCCTCGAAGCAACCCCGCACTAGGCTGTGGATGCTTAATTCAGGGCGGCATCTACTCGCCCTGTCACTGGAGCTTCTCAGGGTGCGTTAGGCCTTTTAAGCCAAACCCTCCTCACCAGCCGCTCTTGGTCGAGGGCTGCTTATTTGATATTCGCAGCTAACCTAATTAATAGGCCGTTCACTGTCCGCCAGCAGTGACCCCCTTGGCCTGAGCTCAGCCAAAATAACTCCGTCCTCTTAGCAAATACTAGAAGCTTCCTAAGACTTAAGCCACTTGCTGCTTCTAGATCTGACAGCTGTATCACTCCTAATAACTGGAGTCTTAGCCTGGCAAGTGCAGGGCACGAGCACAGAACGTGCTCGATCGTTTCCTCCTCCAACCCGCACTTCCTACATCTGCTATCACTGACCAAGCCTAGTTTAAAGGCATGTGACGCCAGAAGGCAGTGCCCAGTCAGAATACCCGTCATGAGTCTACAGTCCTCTCTTTTTAATGATAGGAGCAACTGTGTTAGTCTAAGGTTGTAAGACCTACACATAATCTTCGACACTTTACAGCCCCGCGCTTGAACCCACGCCTTTCCCGCTTGGTCGATCATGTGCACCTCTCGCCTTCGCTTAATCTCGCCCAATCTAATCTACGAAGCAAGCTTCAAGGGATGTGCCCTTTTTAGCTAGTTCGTCCGCTTTTTCATTCCCATCTATTCCCATATGCCCTGGGACCCAATATAGATGTATGCTTCTCCCTGTCCCGATTCTCTCCAGAGACTGCTTACACTCTAACACGCATTTAGGTGCTGTGCTATGCGAGATTATTGCCTTAATTGCTGCTTGACTGTCAATATAAAAGTTAACACGGTTGCAGCTTAAGCTATTCTCTTCCAGGGTTTCTACTGCTTCGGTTACGGCTAATATTTCCGCTTGGAAAACGCTACAGTAATCCGGCAGCCTGTAGCATCTACTTATTTCCGGATCAGCGCAGTATACCGCAGACCCTACTCCTTCCACTACTTTGGAACCATCGGTGTACACATGTATCGCCTCGTCCGCCATTTGCGCACCCTTGCGCCAAACGTCCACCGCTATTGTGGCCTTAAGATCTCCCTCGAAGCGCAGATAGGGAATCATGTAGTCTGTTCGTCTTGTGATTGATGACGCTATACAACTATGGCCATATGGTCGGCGCTCAAGCTGCCCCGAAGCACCGAGCCTGGTTGCGGTCGTTAACGCTTTGTTCTTTGCTACCAGGTCTACAGGTGGGATGTGCAAAATGGCATACAGTGCAGCCGTCGGGGTTGTTTTCTGGGCCCCCGTAATGCTAAGCATCGATAGTCTGCATACCCCCTCTAATTTTTTGAGGTATGTTGTTTTTTGTGTGGCTTTCCACCAAACAAGAACTCCATAGTATAGAATAGGGCTTACAATCGCTGTAAAAACCCAATGAGAAAGAGAGGGCGATATGCCCCACGTACACCCCAGCATTCTTTTACATGCGTAGAGTGCCGTTGAGGCCTTCTTGACCCTCTCCTCCACGTTGAGCTTCCATGACAGCTTAATGTCTAGGATGATTCCTAAATATTTTTGGCAAGGTTTCTCCTGTAAGGTCACCCCTCCTAACTTAGGCCTGGTCCAATGTGGGATCTTGTACCTCTTTGTAAACAAGACCATATCCGTCTTCTCCGCATTGACTTTCAACCCGACATTAGATGCCCAGGTATGAATATCGCGAAGCGCCCGATCCATCAAAGAACTAATCGTTGGAAGGCACTTTCCAGTTATGACAATTGCAACGTCATCTGCGTAAGCCGTAAGTTTTACGGGTCCCTCATCGAATTGCCTGAGCAGTTGGTTGATGACCAGCGTCCACAGCAGAGGTGATAGCACCCCTCCCTGCGGCGTGCCCCTGTCCACTGATTTCTGGCCTCGTACAATCCCCATTGTGATGTAATCTTTCTGCAATTTAACATGCAGCCGATGCATCTGATTAAGGCAGGATGTACTTTAATGTAATTAAGACCATCCATAATCGCCCATTTTGCAACATTATTGAAAGCCCCGGCAATGTCCAAGAAGCCTCCTAGAGCATACTCCTTATATTCCAGGGATTTCTCTATGTTTATTACCACCCTATGAAATGCGGTGTCTACCGACTTGCCTTTGGTGTACGCATGCTGTGTTGTGGAGAGCAGCTTTTCATCCACGTTGGACTTTATGTACACATATATCAGCCTCTCAAATGTTTTGAGCAGAAATGATGTTAAGCTAATGGGTCTATAGTCTTTGGAATACATGTGACCGATCTTCCCCGCCTTTGGTAGAAAAGCTACACGAGCAGTTCTCCAAGAGTGCGGTACATGATTCAGTCGTATGCACCCATCGAATATTATTTTAAGCCATTCCACGACCGCCCTACTTGAGACTTGTAGCATGGCCGGGAATATACCATCTGGGCCCGGCGATTTATACTTAGAAAACGTCTTCACTGCCCACTCGATCTTGGTATCGGTCACCAAGCCCGGCACTACTAGCTCCGTGATCGGAGTGTGAGTGATGTCTGCTGGCTCCTCTAAACCGTCTCCCGATGAGAAATGTGTATCGAGAAGCACCTCAAGGGATTCCTCACTATTACGTGACCATTCCCCGTTCTCTTTCTTTATTAGTCCCTGGACTATGTTTCCCTTTGCTAGGACTTTTTTCAACCGTGCTGCTTCGCTGGAGCACTCTATGTCCGTACAGAAACTTCTCCATGAGTTTCTCTTCGCCCTGGTAATTTCACGCTTGTAGATCCTCAGTAGATCCCTGTACTCGTCCCGACACGCTTCGCTTTCCGCGGTCTTTGCGAGCTTAAACATTTCTTTAACCTGTCTTCTTAGAAGACTCAGCTCATTGCTCCACCATGGCGGCTTTGCTTTTCCTCTGAATCTTCTTAGAGGGCAAGCTTTGTTATACGCAGTCATAAGCGTCCTTGTTAGGAATTCATTCGACTCTTCCAGTTCCTCTACATTAGCAACCTCTTTGGGTTGTCCCAGTTTTGTTTCTACATGTTTCCGGAATTTAGTCCAGTTCGTTGACCTAGGGTTTCTAAAGGTTCCTCCCTTCTCTACCCTCTTTAGGGGGATGTTGAAGCTGATATACGCATGGTCGGAGTAGGATGGTCTATCAAGAACCATCCAATCATACCTTGATATATCACGCTCGGAGCTTAATGTAATATCCAGAACATTGCTGGATGTTGGACCAATGTATGTAGGGACATTTCCCCTGTTGGCTATCTGCAAATTGGTTTTTTTGGGTATATTCCAGGAACTTTTGGAGACGCTTCCTTGCCCATATATTTCATTTCCTCTTTGCGAACGGGGCCGCGGGTAAAGGCTAGTACGTAAAATATGTATGTACTCACTCACGCTCGCTACATAATTTTTTTAGCGTGAAATTCACCGCTGCCCTTTGTTACCCTTACATATATATATTATATAAAATATAACTTATAATACGCCCGTAGCAACGAACTTTGCCAAATTTTTGTCACTTATCTTAAAGTTTATTTTACCGGTGCACCCATGATTATTTTGCATACAAATCTACAAGTATATGCACACATAACATCCACAAGCACTTTTACATCTTTTTGCTTAAGCCAAAAACCCACCCTCAACAAAGTAGGTGCATAACCCTATGTAACAGCATAATAAAAGAAGGAAAGAACAAAAAAAAAAAAAGATGATAAAAAAATTTTAAGGCCCACCTTTATATAACAGACATACTTTTGTTGAATTTTGACTAAAACACTTTAACAACAGCTCTTGTAAAAGGATGTTGGGATTTAAAACTACAAAGGTGGAGCGCAATCTTTCAATTTAAAGCAAACCATGTACTTGGAATTAACTAAATCATTGTTTAAAATTTAAACACGCGGATGTCGCCGTAATTCTCTTGGCTGTGGTGCATCACCCAGCGACATCTGTTGGATATAATGGAACTTAACCAGAAGGGTTTGTGTCTTGTATTGGTATTGTGTATTGCTTTGGTTAGTTTGACAGCTTTCAGCTATTCAATTTACACAACTAAAAATCGTGCACTGAGGGAAATGCTTCGGCTACTATATCATTTTTGCTATTGATAGCGACGTATTTCGTGCGATATCTATTTGGAATGGATCCACTATCAAATCTTGTTTGCATCTAATAAAAAGTCATATCGCAATTAAAAATTTTTTTTTTTGATGGGACTTAACTTTTTTTATTTGTATAAGAAAAATATTTATGGACGGCACTGTACTATTTCATATTGGCGTGGGAGCAATACTACAACTTTTTGAATCGCTTTTTGGATTTAAATTTTTTTATATTTTATATATTTAAATATTTCTCTGGGAATTTCATGACATGACGTAGCCTAATGGTAGAGCACTGGAATCATAGCCCAGACGAACAGGGTTCGAATCATGCTGAAGCCAAATTTCAAATTTAATTTTTTTAAGAATGCCGAATTTATCAATAGTTAATTGATTTCTTACGCATTGTACTTTGTTTGGATACCAGTTCAATCCTGATTCGTCATTCGTACAGTTATAGCATATCCATATTTATTGATGGGACAGGATTAACAATTTTTATTTAATGTAGTATCAATAGTTGTGGGTGATCGAGCCATAGAGTTCCCTCCGTGTGGTGAAAGTTGCGAACGCCTGAAAGGAATTGGGCTTTAAAGGCCTTTAAGGCCCAACTCCATGCGCGTCCTTTCAAACTTGCAGGCGTATGCGACTTCCACCACGATTTTTAGCTGTGTAGATTGAATAGCTAACAAACGAGGTGGAATTCTAGAACGCCTGCAACGCCCACGAGGCTATCCATGGAGTTCTGGCGTAACTCAATAACCATAACAATTTTGTGCCGGCAGATTTTAGACAATTTTAAAGTCTAGTAGCAACATAATTTGTTTAGAGAATTACCTCTTAGCTGTGGTGCATCACCACCGCTAGTAGTTCATTCACTAGAACCCGTGATTCACCACTTGTTAAGTCATTGCTCCCAAAAATTCACCAAAAAAATCAAAGTATAAGAAGCTTCATGATAAAGAATAGTGGGTTAAACGGCAGATAGATGAACGAAAGTCAGAAATTAACTGCCTTGATCGGACTTAACTTGAAGATAATCCTCATAGTTAATTCCCAAGACTTAAGAGAATTAGTGGAATTTTCGCTGACAACACTAGCGAAAACAACAGAATTCCACCTCGCAACATAACAAGAGAATTCCACCTCGTTTGTCAGCTACTTAATTTACACAGCTGAAAAACGTGGTGAAATTCGCATACGCCTGAAAGTCTAAAATAATCGTGGTGAAAGTCGCGTACGCCTAAAAGTATGCAAGGACGTGCATTGAGTTGGGCCTTCAACGAGGTGGAATTCTACAACGCCTGAAACACTCAGGAGGCTACCCATGAAGGTATAGCCTAACTTCTAAATAATTCGAATTGTGCGTTACGTAGCTCAAATTTTTTGATCAAGCATTGCACTTTCACCGAGTTTTAAACTATATTTCAGGTTTCAAGTCTCTAGATATCCAGGAAGTTAGTTAAAAATCTATTGCAAGATTCCCAATTTAAAACTAGTTGCGCCACATAGCGGATTTTTTTTGGTAAAATATTGCATTGTCAGCGGGTTCTGACTTACGGTCCAAGCTTCATGTTTCTAGCTCAGCGCAACTTTGTTTTCTGTAAGTTTTATTGTCACAAGGCCTCTAACTAAGTGCCAAGTTTGAAGTCTCTAGGTAACCGGAAAGTTAGTTAAAAATTTATTGAAAGATTCCCATGTTAAAATTTGTTTTCTTACTATCTCGATCCGCGTGCCACCTAGCGAATTTTTTTGATGAAATGTTGCATTGTCACCGGGTTCTGACCCACGGCCCAAGTTTCAAGTCTCTAGCTCACCGGCAAGTTACTCAAAAATTGATCGCAAGATTCCCTTCGTTTTTTAGGGATTTGTAGTTATCTCAATTAGAACCTAGAGTAACACCTAGTGTAACTTTGTTTTCTATAAATTGTATTGTCACCGGGTCTCAAACTGTGTGCTAAGTTACAAGTCTCTGGGTAACCGGGAAGTTAGTTAAAAATGGATTGAAAAATTCCCAAATTAAAAAAAAAATTTCCTAATATCTCGCTACATGCGCAACCTAGCGGAATATTTTTGATAAAATATTGCATTGTCACTGGATTCTGACTTAC
Source organism: Eurosta solidaginis (assembly GCF_040869045.1). Classification (NCBI taxonomy): domain Eukaryota; kingdom Metazoa; phylum Arthropoda; class Insecta; order Diptera; family Tephritidae; genus Eurosta; species Eurosta solidaginis. The sequence continues at coordinate 80,710,916 of NC_090324.1, read as the reverse complement.
GGCTGAAGTTTCATATCTCCAGGTCACCGGGAAGTTACTCAAAACACGATTGCAAGATTCCCCTCGTTTTTCAAGGTTTTATAGTTATCTCACATAGCGCGCCACCTATCGGAATTTTGTTTTCTTTAAATTGTATTGTCACCAAGCCTCGAACTGTGTGCCTAGTTTCAAGATCCGAGGCCACCGGGAAGTTAGTTAAAAATGGATTGAAAAATTCCCAAATCAAAATTAATTTTCTTACTACCTCGATCCGCGTGCCACCTAGCGAATTTTTTTTTGATGGAGTGTTGCATTGTCACCGGGTTCCGACTCACGGCCCAATTTTCAAGTCTCTAGCTCACCGGGAAGTTATTTAAAAATCGATCGAAGATTCCCTGCGTTTTTTCAGGGATTTTCACGGATTTTCGTTTATATCGATTCGTCTGCCACCTGGCGGCATTTCACGAATTATAGTACCATCGACTCGCAAACTATGTGCTAAGTTTCAATTCTCTGGATCACCGCGAAGTTAGTTAAAATTCAATCGCAAAATTTCCATTTTAAAACTTAATTTTCTGTATATCTCGATCCCTGCACCACCTAGCGGACTTTTTTCACTTGCATTGTAATGTCCCCAAGATTTGAACTATATTCTAATTATCAAGTGTCTAGCTCAACGGGGAAGTTACCGAAAAAGAATTTTCCGATGGGTCAAAAATTCGTATGGAAATGAGGGGACAAACATGAAAGGGACTTAATATAGAGGTAGTAAAAAACAAATAAGGAAGGCTAAGTTCGAGTGTAACCGAACACTACATACTCAGCTACCAAATTACAGCTTGCAAAACTTTTAAATTACCTTCTTTCAAAAGCCACGCCCACTGTCCAAAATTTTTCTAATTTTCTATTCTGCGTCATAGGGTTAACCCACCTACCAAGCTTCATCGCTTTATCCGTCTTTGGTAATGAATTTTGGCACTTTTTCGGTTTTTCGAAATTTTCGATATCGAAAAAGTGGGCGTGGTTACAGTCCGATCTTGTTCATTTTAAATAGCGATCTGAGATGAATGACCAGAAACTTACATACCAAATTTCATTAAGATACCTCAAAATTTACTCAAGTTATCGTGTTTACGGACTGATCGACGGATGGACATGGCTAATTGAATTTCTTTTTTCGACAAGAACATTTTGATATATAGAAGTCTATATCTATCTCGATTAGTTTATGTCGTTACGGGTGACCGTTATGCGAACAAAATTAAAATACTCTGTGAGATCTGCTCAGCTGAGTGTAACAAAATCAGATCACCTGTCACATATTGGCATACATTTACTTTGTCAAGAAATCAAGTGCATTGGCACTGCAAATAAAAAGGCATTGTTGGTACACCACAGTTTCTACCGCAAATATTTTACACACATATATATACTAGCAACCCTAACCTTGTTTCACACAGGTTGCAATGTTTAAAAATAGAATTTGTTGTTGCATTTTGAATAAATGGTTCAATTAAAAAATAAAGATAATTCATAAAAAATTAAGTCCCAAGCGAAATTAAATATATATCCATACATATTAACCTTTCATATTCAGTTAGTTTTTACTTTCTTTCTTATAAAATTTCATTGTATACAATGTTTGCAGCTTTCCCATCTGGAGCCAAAACATATAAATTATCTTTGTTTGTTAAACGGGATAGAGCTACATATAACTGCCCATGTGGGAAACATTGAGCTCTTAAGTCCAAACCGGCCACCTTAAGTGTTTGTCCTTGAGCCTTATTTATTGTTACTGCAAAACAATATTTGACTGGAAACTGGAATTGAACACTCAACCAAACCTTATTATAAAAAGCTCGGCTCAAAAACTTATTTAAATCGTAACAATAAATTATTATTAAAATATTAAACTGCATGGATGAAAGTTAAGGAAAAATTATTTTAATTAATTGTTTTCATTTCCTCTCCTTGCCTTTCTTTTCCCTTTCTCTTTTCCTTTGCTTTCCTTTCTTTTCCTTTCCTTTCCTTTCCTTTCCTTTCCTTTCCTTTTCTTTCCTTTTCTTTCTTTTCCTTTCCTTTCCTTTCCTTTCCTTTCCTTTCTTTTCCTTTCCTTTCCTTTCCCTTCCTTTTCCTTAACTTCCTTTCCTTTTATTTCCTTCTTTCCCTTTCTTCCTTCCTTTTCATTTCCTCTCCTATCCTTTCATTTTCTATCCTTTCCTTTCTTATCCTCTTTTCTCCAATACTTTCTTATTTTCGTTTCCTTTCCTTTTGTTTCATTTCCTTTCCTTTCGTTCGCTGTCCGATCCTGTCTCCTCCCTTCTTTTCCACCCTGTAATTTCCTCTCCTTTTATTAACTTTCATTTCCTTTCCTCGCCTTTCCTAGCCTTTCTTTTCCTCTTCTTCCCTTTCCTTTCCTTTCCTGTCCTTTACTTCCCTTTCTTTTCTTTTATTTGTCCTTTCCAAAAAGTTCACCGAAAAATTATACCAAATAATATAGAATATCGCACTGTATGGTACTGTATTTTACTTACTTTTACAATAATATTGATAAAAAAGCTCACTTTTGTTTTGATTTTAAATAAAATAAAATAAATTATTAGCACAGAAAGAAATAGAAAATTCGTGAAAACCAACTGTTCTTTCTAAAAGAACTCTTTTAGGGCTGCCATAAAAAACATTAAAAATGGATACTCATTTAATTTGTCTTTACGATCAGCATACAAATTAGCATGAAAAATATATTGAAAAATTAAATCTCCTTAGTGCACAAATATTAGCATATGCATGCAAAAATACAAAAAAAAATTTTTGTTTAAGAATTTTAAGGAAATGTTCAATTTATGTATGCATTCTTAACCATTTATGTTGCATTAACTTGGCAACACGCATAAGTGTGTATGTACATATATATGTCAAGCTGATATCATATGAAAATGCATGCATACATCCATACATATAAATGTACTCCCGAAGTTAAATAACGCAGCGAATGATATGTATGTACGTATGTGACGCATCATGTCTCACTCAAACCAATTTGCGCGCACAGCTGACAGCGAACAACCACACGCACTGCATTTTTTGGTAAAAATATTACTTTTGCTTAAACAATATTGCTGATATAAGAAAGGAATAAGGTATTTTTTTGATGCAGAATGAAGGTAAATATTTAAAAGTTTTTCTGCAAAGTAGAATTTTTTAGATCCATCCATACGTTTTTGAGTTAAAGCTGTGTAAACAACAATTTTATGATTTTTAATACCTTTTGGCAATTTTCCACGCCCTATAATATATACCTTCAAATTGTACTGAAAATATCCATATCACGTAGCTAAGCTTTCAAATACAAAAAAACCGTTTTAAAATCGGAGAATTCTGTGTGAAGTTATGTGCGTACAATGACATTTAGCGACTTTATTTTATAAGATTTATAGATATATGTTCATACGTATCAACCGCTTGTACTCAGAGGCGCTGCGACAAGTACATATAAGAATAACCCAGCATACATTAGGCGGGTCTCAAAAAAAAAAACAGTGAACACACATTACTTGTACTCAGAAGCGCTGAGACAAGTACATACAAAAAACCAAGCGCACGTTATGCTGGTTTCGAAAACAAAATTTTTTTGTGCTTTTGAGGATTTCTTTTTCTTTTTTCACACCTTTATAAAAGCTCCATTTTTGATAAATTAAATTAATCTATGATGCGAACTAAACCCAAAAATTGACAACTGAAAACCAATGCCTGCAGGAATTCATATATGACGGTAACCAATTCTCAAATACGATGATAATTTCGAGCTTGCCTGGGAAATGCTCAGATCTAGATACGAAAACAAAAGGATACTTGTGTCGACAATCAATTGAAGACTCTGTTCAACCTACCAACAATATTCGTGGCAAACGGCGAACATATCCAAACGATGCAGAACACGATCAACAAATGCACGTCAACTCTAAATATCCAAGAAATCCCGACAAGGGACTGGGATCCAATTCTCGTTTACCTGTGTTCATCAAAGCTGCGAAGTAAAATCCCTCAGCTCCCGAAAGGGACTTCCACTTTAAGATGATATGAATAGATTTTTGACAAGCAGATACGAGGTAGTAGAAAGATTAAGAAGAAGAAGGCCAGGCGAGGCAAAACCCGAATTTTCGAGTTTTACACCACGAATGGTGAACTAAAACCCAACCCAATCTAATAATACAAGAATGGCTTCGTGTAGATTATGCAATCAATAGCGCGCAGTAAAATCTTGCGTTCGGTTTAGAAATGTATCGATATCAGACCGAATCAAATTTGTGAGAGAAAATAGTTACTGCAAAAACTGTTTATCAACGTCACACCCTTAGAACGAATGTTAAGTAGTTTCTCCCGCGTATATTTTCAAAAGCGTTATCATTTGTTACGGCAGCCCAAACCCCAACAATAACAACCAAACCCCAGAGTTCAAAACGTCCAAGCCGGCACGCCTAGGAGAACCGACGACGAACGGCCCTTAACAATGAAAGCTGCCGCAAGATCCACCTCCTCCTAACAGTCTGAGTACAAAAACCCGATTTCTACCCTATTTACGAGTAATCAAGGAACCACCGTACTATTAACAGCAGTAGTATCAGTATACTTTGATAGCGAATTTCATTAAATTCGTGCCTTAATGGACAAAGGTTCACAAACAACTTTTGTATCATCGCATATACAACAGCTTTTTGGTCTACCTACAAAAAGTCTCTCCACCAGATATCTGGAATGTGTGGAATGGTTGTGAAGAATGCCAATATAGCCTGCCAGATAAAATTTTGTTCTGCAGACTTAACCCAAATGATAGATGTACAAGCAATAATTTTGCCGAAGCTGGCGAAGTTCTTGCCCACAGTGAGAGTTTTAAGCATCGATCCCGACGAACTCTCCGATTTTCCGTTAGCCGTTCCACAACATTCGATACCATCGAAAATCAATGTGGTAATATGCAGCGATATTACCCCGCAAGTCCCCACCGAAGGGCTTCTACATAATGTGAGTGGAACGTTACTTGTCCAAAACGCAATATTCTTATGGATATTAAGCGGCCCTATAGCTGAAAAGATATCAAAGTTCAGCACTCATGTCTCGGAATGCACTGATGGCCCCCTCAACGAACTCTTGAGACAATTTTGGGAACAGGGAGAAGTTCACCAAACCCAACAACAATCTGCCGATGATGAATACTGCGAAGCACTCTACCGGAAAACCACAGTTCGCGAAGAAGATGAACGTTACAGAGTGAAACTACCATTTAAATCGGAATTTCCAGCAAATCTGGCGCTCGGTCATTCACGACCCGCAGCTCAACAGCAGTACATATGCATAGAGCGAACCCTCGAAAGGAAACCCCTACTAAGAGACAAATATATATTGTATATCAAAGTTTTTAATAAAGGAAACAAAAGTCCTTAATGAGTATTTAACCATGGATAACATGGAACCCGGCTCCAAACAAGAGATAATTAGAGATAGTAAATATCTATCATTTTATCTACCCCATCATGTTGTCATAAAACCCGACAGCAAAACCAGAGTGAAAAGAAAAAATTGCGAGTCGTCTTCAACGCATCAAGAATGTCACGTTTTGGCAACTCGTTGAAAGATGTTCTCTATGCAGACCCCATACTGTAAAATGATTTAATGCTCGTTGTACTTAAATGGCGACTTTATAAGTTTGTTTTTAACGGCGATAGTGAGAAAATGTATCTCCAAATACTAAAATATGGAGAAGAAAAAGACTTTCAGCGAATCGTTTTTCGCAAACACCCAACTCGGCCGATAGAAGATTTTGGATTAAAAACAGTAAATAGCGCTCCATATTTGGCAATTCGAACCCAACACCACCGACTGCCAAGTTGAATATCCGCTCGAAAAAAACATTTTATTGAATGAAACGTATGTTGATGATATTTTTTCAGGCGGTCATAATATACAGTCCACTTTGAACTCAATGACCCAAATTATCGAAGCTTTAAAATCAGCAGGATTCCCTTTGAGAAAGGTGTCGGCAAATCACCCTGAAATTTTACAACCCGTTCCCGACTCTGATTTTCCAGACGTCAATTTTCTTAAATTCCACGATTCATGTTCCACAAAAACCCGTGGAATTCAGTGAAACGCTCTGACCGACACCTTCACCTATTCGAATTACCCACCACCAGCATCAAACACGACTACAAAAAGGCAGATTTTATCAGCAGTTGCGAAACTATTTGACACCGCAGCATGGCTATCGTCAATAATGATTCTTGCAAAAAGGTTGTTGCAGCAGCTCGGAATGGAAGGAACGGGTTGGTATGAAGACGTGAGGCCCGGGGTTCTCCAAAAATGGACTTCAATCTAGATTTAAAAACTAACCTAACACCAGAGAAATTAAAATCCCTAGGTGGGTACAGTATTACCCCGAAAAACTCATCCAGCTGCATGGATTTTCAGATGGTTCGGAAAAAGCATTTTATACCTGTATGTATTTACTGGTACAAACCCATGGAAATAGTTTTTCATCCTATTTTCTATCGGCTAAAAGCAAAGTGTCACCCCTTCAAGTCGTGAGTCTTCCACAGTTGGAACTCTGTAGCAGTCTTTCTGTTTTACTTACACTTCAGTCTTACCAAATTTGTGGAAGAGCTGCGAGGTGAGCTGACCACCGTTTTTCGTCATTTTCTCGAGCGCTTAGATCAGTGGCCTATATGTTGCGGTTTATCCGAAAAGCAAGGAAACTAAAAGTTCCAGCCACGATCAACCTCACTCACACCGAAGTGAATGATGCCAAATCAAAATCATTATTCAAACTCAAAGGAATTATTACGGAGACACGATAGAGCTGCTTCAAACTTCAGAACCCTTACACAAAAGAACACCCTTCTGGCATTAAGTCCCATGTTAGATGACTCAGGAATCATGCTTCCATGAGCGGCACCCAATTATCATATTCGAAAACTCTGGTTTTTGCTCCCTCCTGTTGGACTTCCTCCATTCGAACCCGCTGCCTGTCAAAAACCAGCTTATGATCCGAATGGTACAGCAGCAGTACTACATTCCACGTTTGATGCCAAAGGTAAAAAGATCATTTTTCACTGCAAAATATGCACCATCTACAAACAGCAGATGAAAACGCAGATAATGGCAGCCTTTCTACCCGAAAGCTCAACATATTCCCTACCCTTCCATACAACAGGACTCGACTTTGCTGGACCATTTTTGGTAAAAACTTCACCATATTCCCCAAGGAAGTCGTTTCAGACGTCGCAGAGAAATATGCAACTGCATGTGTTTCACCACCAGTTCAGCACACGATGGAAGAACGAGTACCTCAAAGAGCTGCCCAAGCGAAACAATTGGTAATGCCCTGAACGCAATATTGAAGGTGGAGATTTAGTCGTGGTAAGGGATGATTTACTACCTACGAAAGAATGGCGTTTGGGGCGGGTAATCACTTTACAACCTGGATCGCATAACCATGTTCGAGTTGTTGAACTCAAAACCCAAATCGGACTAATAAACGGGAATATTGCAAAACCAACTGCCTAGCAGTGCTACCCTACCTCTTTTACCCTCACCAACGTATTTTTCTTACCCATTTTTTGAGAAATACGTATTTGTCTTTTCTTGTCTTTACAGGCTATGTGCAGGAACACGTGCTAAGGCAGTGCCGGGCGTTCCTCGCAATGAAGCCGGAGGAGCGCTACGAGTGCGCGAGGTGCCGGTGCTGCATCAACTGTCTGCTGCCAACACGCGTCGCATGGAGAGCGGACCACAGCGCGCAAAAGTCCAATAACAACGACGAGCAATCCAAAGCCGGTCGGCTCAACAGCGCGACGAAAAGCTTCGGAAATTAGTCGAATACTAAGTCCGCCCCTCCGTCTGGCAACACCCGGCCAGTGCGGCAAAGCGCAAGCAGCACAGCCCAGCTTGCAACCACCGCGTTCACTACTATAAGTCATTTTATATCAAACCACACGCCCAAACCCATCGTCAACGATAAGTGAAGTTTATCGCCCGTCTTACAAAATAGAGAAGAATATAGATACATATTTTATCTTAACCCCGTGGGTCCTCTTTTTAACACGCTTTTATTAGCTTGGCCTGTATGTAACGGAATCTTATTACCACTTTGAATGGCCATAAGTTTGATTGAAACTTTGCACACATATCAAGGCTCGATGACAATGCATTAATGTGAAGGTGTGGTGACATAATTTCAACGGCTATAAGGTCAATTGGCCTTATTACCACTTTGAGTGGCCATAAGTTGGATTGAAACTTTGCACACGTATCAAGGGTCGATTACAATGCATTAATGTGATGGCGTGGTGACATAAGGTCAACGGTCATAGGGTTAATTGGCCTTATTACCACATTGGATGGCCATAAGTTTGATTGAAACTTCGCACACGGATCAAGGCTCGATGACAATGCAATAATGTGATGGAGGGGTGACATAAAGTTAACGGATATAAGGTCAGTTGAACTTGTGACCACCCCAAATGGCCTAATATTTGAAACCTTGCACATAATGCGAAAAAACGCATACCTTTATTAATGATAGAAGTGGATTCATGGCACATCTACGAAAGAGCATACTGGAGCCCTTTTTTAACACGCTTTTATTAGCTTGGGATGTATCTATGTAACGGAATCTTTGAGCTTAATTTTCACCGGTTTCTAGAAGTCTGATTAATTTAAAACTTTGCGCACGTATCAAGGACCGATCACAATTCATTAATGTGATGGTGTGGTGACATACGATCAACGTCCATAAAGTCAATTGGCCTTATTACCACTTTGAATGGCCATAAGTTTGATTGAAACTTTGCACACGTATTAAGGCTCGATGATAATGCATTAATGTGATGGTGTGGTGATATAAGGTCAACGGCCATAAGGTCAATTGGCCTTATTACCACTTTGAATGACCATAAATTTGATTGAAACTTTGCACACGTATCAAGGCTCGATGACAATGCAATAATGTGATGGTGGGGTCACATAAGGTTAACGGACATAAGGTCAATTGAACTTGTGACCACCCCAAATGGCCATAAATTTTAAACCTTGCACATAATGAGAAAAACGTATTCCTTTATTAATGATAGAAGTGGATGCATGGCACATCTACGAAAGAGCATACTGGAGCCCTGTTTAACACGCTTTTATTAGCTTGGCCTGTATCTATCTATGTATCTATGTATCCATGTATGTATGTGAGGGAATCTGGAGTGGAGCCGAGAGCCCCGGTAATGCAGAGCTCCGAACTCCGTTGCACCTTTTGAAGCATTTTAAGATAGGTACTTTTAGCTAGTGCAGGCCACCAGACCAAGGCACCATAAAGAAGAATCGGGCGCACAATTGCTGTGTAAGTACAGTAGGTCACCTTAAGGGAGAATCCCCAGGAGGTGCCAATTGCCCTCTTGCACGGGGAACAGCTCTGCTGCTGCCTTCTTGGATTGCTCCACTATATGGTCACTCCATAATAGCTTCCTATCCAGAATGACTCCCAAATACTTGGCTTGATCGCTAAACGCTAAGAACGTACCCCCAATTCTTGGCGGTGTAAGATTTGGTACTTTGTACTTCCTCGTGAAGAGAACAAGCTCGGTTTTATCCGGGATGACTTCCAAACCTGTGGCGGGTTGTACTCCTGGAGCAGCTCCGCGATGTCAGCTGGGTCCGTTGGCGTCACTGGAACCCAGGCTCTAGCCCGTGGGCGTGAGGGGATATCACGCGCCTCCACTACCTTGAGGCGCGCACCCGGATATACCACCCCTATCAGCGTGACGGCGGTCCTATATAGGTTGACCGTCCTGGCGTCGTCACTGGCAATTAGCTTGACATTGCCCTGCAACCACCCTGCATCGGCGTAAGATGGCGGTGGACCAAGGTTGACTTTCTTAACCTTAACGGCCACCATAGCGAGCGCGGCCCCGATCCACTTCCACTGTTGTTTCGGGATCGTGCCATCTTCGCTGCTCTCGTCTATAATGCCAATGATCTGCCGACCCTTGGCAGTTTCGGCGAAAGACCGCGTGCAGCCTCCCTGCTTCTTGGCCCTTTTCGGTGCCGTGGGGTTGGATTCATCCATGGACCGCTGGCGTTTCGAGGTTTCACCACTCTACGCTTTTTACTCTGAATTAAATTATTCTGTTAATAACTTAAATTTTATTATAATTTTATTCTGAGTTGATTAACTATAAACGATTGTTGGACCTTCTACTACTGTTATATAACCTCTTTTTAATTGAAAATTATTTTCAATTTCAAATTTTTGAAAAGCGAACAGCTGGAAATACTATGCAACTCCATCAGAAATAGCCACTGCTGGTTTTATGTTGACGGAAATCCGCTATTTTAAAAGTTTTATTGGTATGAAATCAGCAGCAACAAAAGATCACAAATATCATCTGCTTTGAAAACATGAATATTAGCCCAAACGGACTTAATGCCAATACATGATATATTCTCAGCACAATCAATAGTCCTATCGCAAACTCAGGTGCTACTAGAAAACTTTATTAGGCTTGGCGAACGTACTCCAATATCAATCACCAAGGTAACTTTAAAACAACGAAGCGACCTCATAGACTATAAAAAAATTTAGTAACTTCAAAAAGATTATTACGCACCGGCAATGCAACGATCAGACTCAACCGACTGGAAAGATTTCCTGTACAAATAGTTATCAAATTTGTGGGAACAACCATCGGCTAACTTAGTGACCAACCATTGGCTAACTTAGTGATAGATAGCAGTACTTACGACATTGCCGCCCTTGACTGTTGCACGGAATCGATAAATAAATATGTTAATGATAAATAAAACATAATGAACAAGGTAACAGCGTTCAGACCAATGTAACAAAATCGATTTGACAAATGAAGACAGTATCGAACGATAATTAAAACCAATACCTAGGTCTAACATGTCAAAACGAGAAAATGACAAATATTGTGGTCAATACTGAAAATACAGCAACTAAATACACTGGCAGAAGAAAACCTCCGCAGGCTTGTTACGAGGGAGATGGTATCCGTTTCTCATCTGTGTCACCCGTTTGTTTATGGCATCCAGAGAATCAAGGGCTGAGCATCAACGAGCCTCTACTTACTGCGGCTGAGATTTTTATGGAATACTCAGATTTGTCATCTCAGCCAAATGTGCTTGATGATGGTAAAACCATGGTGTCTGTAAATGGTTCTCCTTACACTACTAGACTAGAACGACTGGTACATAAACACGCGCCAGACCTTAAGGCAGAATATTTCTCTATAGATCGTGCAGTGTATCCCTCTAGCCTGGAAACAAGTGCATCAACTTCTGAAAATGATAGAGCATTTTTGATAAAATTTATCGCTGACAAAAGTCCGTCATATTTTCTTCAGTCAGCGCAAATGTCAGTAATCTCACCAATTACTTCAAACACATCCGCGGCAGTGCCTTCTACATTAATACTGGAATCCGCCGCGAAACCTCTTTTGAACACAATAAACCGTGGTGCGTTGGTAACAAAAATTCATCGCAAGGTGAATTGTACTAATAACTTAGAAACAAAAACTACAACGTCTACAATGGAAAAATACAATCCCACAACTGAACTCAACATCATCGGTAGTGGTAATGGTGCCAATGGTAATAGTATTGTTAATATTGACCAATGCAAACATTATGAAGAAGCTGCGGGGACAGCTGCAGAAGTCCATATTAGGGAAAGCCATAACCAACAAAGTCAACTTATAATTCAAAAGCGGTTGCATAATTCAAATTTCGCAGCAGCTGTAGCAGTGATGGCTCACGCTCGCTTTAATGCACTTACCAATGCTGCTGTTGCTCTCACAAGTAAAACCACAGATGGACCATACGATTTAACTGTCTGCAAAAAACAAATAAAAACGTAAAGATACATTTTGCCTATATAATTACATACTTATGCATATTATAGATTTTAAGTCGTAAAGTTGCTTTTCCTATAAGTTTCAGTATTAGCTGCTCTGTTAATGATATAGTCAAGCTTATTCTATATACAGAAATTTGAAAACGAGCCCCACAATCAATGCTAATTTATTCCATGGTATAAAATGAAGATACTGCAACTGAAAAATGTTTGACGTATTTGGGGATTTTTGTAGTCTTAAATGAGTAAGCAGTAAAACCAGACATTTATTACCAGTCGTTATTACAGAATGGAGTCGCATTTGACAATACTTGCCCTCATTGTTCATTGATGGCACGAAAGAAATATGTGGCCTATCAAAATTTTATTTTAAACATCTCTGGCTGACCCTGGAAATATTTAGACAAACCGAAAACAGCCGTATGATCAAACCCGACAGACATGATTCCGACTTTCTCCATCTATCCACCTGCCTCTCCTCTGGCTAACCCTTTTCATCTTCTCTTATTTCCTTTCCACTCTGCATTTTCTAGCTTGCCTTTACCATTCTCTTCCTGCCCTTGCTCTTATCCAAGTTTTATCCTTAAATTATTCTTACGCGCTCTGTAAACCCCTTCTTACTAATTTCTCTCAAACCATTACCCATATTTTTACTCTTACTGTCACTCTCCTTCTTCCTCTTAGTATCTTTACCTCTCCAACTTCCTCTTTTTTTTCTTCCTATTGCCTCTGGTTTCTCATAACATTTCTTGTCATGTTCCCGTTTCCAATGTAGGAGATATATCGAGTTTGACTTTTTCCGCACATAAATAAAGTACTAAAAAGTAGCAAAATGGTACCCACAATTTTCACTTTTTACTACTTTGAAACTCATGACCGGATTATGATGGCTGCCTAATTTTGTTGTTGTAGTATTGTGATCACTCTGCCTGGTCATATTGCGTCATGGTAGTTTCATAAGTTTTTTGTTTCGCTTACAGTGTTGCCGTACCGTTAATAGCTGAAATCTGGTGCATTCCAACAACGTTAAAAACAATGTTTTTCATGAGTCACTGACCGGAATCGTATGCATTCCGGCAGTATGATCTTATGGGTCAGGCATCGAGCTGATTGGAATCCGGTGCATTCCAACAACACAAGCCATGTTACTTTTTTATGCCTTGTGATGGCGTATCCGCATTACACTACTCTTAGCTCTGCCGGATTCCCATGACATGTTGATTGAAATCTTGTTGCATTCCAACATTAAGATTGGAATCCACTGCATTCCGAAATCATGTTGAGCGGAATTTGAGGCATTCCGCCAGTATAAGATCTCGGTATAAGATCTTATTTCTGATCATATTTCTTATTATTATATTCTGAAATTAAACTGTAATGTTCAATAATATATCTTTGTTTGTAATATAATATTGTTGAAGTCTCGATATATCTTAAATTTTTACTTTTGAGTTGTATATATATATATCTTTTATATTATGCAGTCGACCATTTCAAGTTTGTCGTCGACTTTAAATAATAAATAAATAAAATAAATAAATATCAATATTATTTCCTGTATTTAATAAACGACACATGATCATATACAATCGTTTTTGTTATTGATATTAGAAAAAATTACAAAATTTACAAACGGCGACATGTTTCTGAATTTCACTTCTTCGTCAGCTGGCTTCTCGGGAGCTGAGTATTGAACTCGAAATCTCCAACATTCATACTTTATACGCAGCTCGCTTTGCAATTTGTCTCTAGCGGCCTGATTCTGAACGTTACCAGTAAATTTGTAACCGGAGTATTATGTCACCGAAACTCGTTAGCAGTACTTTTATTAGCGATTCTTGCCCAGGTGGTAACGCTGTTATCACGAAAAAACTCACCAGTGTCTTTGGGGAAATTCCAAATAGAATACATACATTAGGCCGGGTCGATTTGTGGGGAGGCAAAAAAATCGCCCATTGCTCTGTGAAAATCATATTCTAGGGATCAAAATAAGAAACTTTGCCGAAGGAACCATACCTCTAAAACGAACTTTTGGGTAGGGGCAAATTTTGAAAAGTCCCACTTTGACCCATTTAGAGTGCTCCAATCGCGTCCAAATGTATGACGGACCCCCACTGACTTTGGAGGCCCGATCCACCGATGCCAGTGGCACACCCCCTGGAACCACTCTGAGGGATCACCATACAAACATTTCAAAAAATCGCCGGTTTTGTACTTTACATGAAAAAATCAGCGAAATGCCTCTGTTTTTCCTTTTTGGAGTTTATTTTTCTATTTAGAAATTTATTTAGTCAGAACATATGTAAATGAAAAAATGAATTTAACTTAGTAATAGAAAAGAAATTAAAAAAAATTATTACAAATTAGCGTTTTTACAACATCACTGTGATGCATTTGCATGTCGTCAACATAGTTGTGTGGGTTTTTTATTCAACCGTTTTAAAAAATGAAGGTATCATTGTGACACAATTGAAGATCGTAAAATTGCTTGTGTTGTTTTTTATAAGCCACCACAAGACACAGCAGGTAGAATTGAAACTACCATTTCATTCTTATTACCTCGTCTCGTAGACCATATATAACGCAAGAGTTTTTGTGAATGCATTAAGTCGTTGTGAAGAACTCAAAGTGTGAAATGCTAATTTCAGATAAAAAAATATTTCAAAAAAAATAATAAGTGAAGTGGCCATTCCAAATCAAAAAGTTTACAATGAATCCACCATCCTCTACACCGCAAGATGAAGCAACTACATCAACAACTATCGAAAACCCAATGATGTTACTGTTTTTGGTGTGTCTACTGATTTAACTGATCTTAATTTACCAACCCATCTGGATATCTTGAGATATTATTTGTACTTAAGCGAACGTGCTAAAACAGAACAAAAAAAGTTTTCCCATAAATCATTACTATTCAAGTACAAGATAAGTTGATTGGAATTTGGGAAAAACTTTGTATGGAAATAATGCTGAAAAAAAGTGTATTTAATAAATTGAATAAATTGCTTGACAAGTATCAAGAAGAAATCAAGAGAAGAAAAAACACCCAACAATTTACAGAGTATGTAAAATCTCTGGAAACAATTTTTTACATTGGAACATGTAAATGCGATTTGAAGGCAGCTCCATGTGCATGCGGCTGGGTTGCCGAAGGCCTCAAAGAGTTCATGCACGATCAACATAATCAGAGAAGACTAACAATGGATGCATTTATGATGGAAACTGAAGAGCAAGGATCAAAGTCTATGTCATCAATGCCAACATACCAAGATCCCGATGATTCAACATACGGACCGCCACCGGCTCAAGAAGATATGGATAGAAGCACAAGTTCAAAATACACAGAGAGATACGATTGTTTTAACTTTGCCTTGGTATGTGACAGATTTGGGGTGCCTGACAGACTAGCATCAGCATTGGGAACCGGTCTTTTGCAAGATTTTAAAATTAAAGATAAGCATGGGAAACCTCTCATCATGGATAAATCGAAAGTTCGCAGAGAAAAAGAGATATGCAGACAAGAATTGCTTCGCAAACGGTTAGATGATACCAATTTGTTAGCGTTTTCATTCGATGGCAGAAAAGATGGTACTTTAACTATAGATAAAATTGATGAGAAGTATCATACTAGGATGGTAAAAGAACCTCATCTTGTTATTTTGAGAGAACCCAATTCTGAATTGATTGGTTACGTAAGACTGGAACATGAAACCGCTGAATGCAAAACAACCAAATTAAAAGGTTTTTTCAACGATAAAAATATATCACTGGATACATTAATTGGAATATGCACTGACGGTGAGCCAACAAACACTGGCCCACACGTTGGAATTATAAGACGATTCGAATTGCTGTTAAAAAGACCATTGCATTGGTTCGTTTGCCTTCTACACTTCAACGAACTTCCGTTTCGGCATTTGTTTGAATCTTTGGATAAACCAACCAGCACTGGACCAAGATCGGCAACCGGAAAACTGAGCCGTCAAATCGAAACTTGTGAAATTCTTCCGGTAAGTTATTGCTATCACTCATTTATTATAATCGTCAACCATTTTTAATTATTTTATTATTATATATTTTCAGGTGGTGGACGGCTTCCAGAAAATTGAGTTACAAAATATGCCCCCTGCTCCAGAAAAAAATGAATTTTCCACCGATTCGAAGTAATTATACGACATGGCCCATGCAATTTCTAGCGGCGTGGTTCCGGTGGATCTGGCTAACATCAAACCAGGGAAAATTGTACATTCTCGGTGGCTCACCAAGGCCGCTAGATTATTGCGATTATATGTGACAACGGAAAATCCAGATGCAAATTTAAGAATTCTGGTTGAATTTATAATTAAATGTTATGTGCCAATGTACTTCAATATCAAGTATTACAGCTCTGTCGTGTACGGCAGTGCATTATTTTTCAAGTTCATTGGTTGGTCATTGGCGGCCACCGTGGTGTGATGGTAGCGTGCTCCGCCTATCACACCGTATGCCCTGGGTTCGCACCCCGGGGAAAGCACCATCAAAATTTTAGAAATAGTATTTTTCAATTAGAAGAAAATTTTTCTAAGCGAGGTTGCCCCTCGGCAGTGTTTGGCAAGCGCTCCGGGTGTATTTCTGCCATGAAAAGCTCTCAGTGAAAACTCATCTGCCTTGCAGATGCCGTTCGGAGTCGGCATAAAACATGTAGGTCCCGTCCGGCTAATTTGTAGGGAAAATCAAGAGGAGCACGACGCAAATTGGAAGAGAAGCCCGGCCTTAGATCTCTTCGGAGGTTATCGCGCCTTACATTTTATTTTTATTTTACGTTGGTTGGTCACGATTTGTAGAACCTCGTTTACGCAAAATTGTCAATCAAGTAATTAAAGATAATTCATATTATGCGAAAATATCTTGTTATCAATGTTGTTTGATGATAGCAAAGAAAAGCGCGACTGTGCCATCAAGAAAATTCTACGCTATCGAACCGATGTTGACGAGCCAATGGAACTTAGAGTTTATAAAAAACCAGATATAAACTTTAATTGCACAAGTTATACGGAAATGATCAACTTGAATGATATAAATATCGTATTTGAACCACCATTCACGCGAACCATTCCGTACGATACATTGATAGAATATTTAAATCAAGATGTTTAATGATCCAATCCGTTTAATGATCCAAAAATTCCATCACACCTACAAGGAACGGAACGACATGTTCAATTGATAGCTAGCGTTTCCAAACGGGTTATACCGGAAAATGTAGAGGCTGTTATGGCGACGACATTAGAGAGCCGTGCGAAATTGCCCAGACTTGAAAGTCAAAAAGACTTCAAACAATAATTTTTTTAGTTTCTTTTCTATAACTCACTTAACTTAATTTTGTCATTTACATATGTTCTGACTAAATAAATTTCTTAAGAGAAAAAATAGATATTATTATAAATAAATAATAAATATTATTATAAATAAATAAATATAAATAAAGAAAAAACATAGCCATTTAGCTGATTTTTTCATGTAAAGTGCAAAACCGGCGATTTTTGAAATGTTTGTATGTGAACCCCCAGGGGGGTTCCAGAGGGTGTGCCACTGGCATCGGTGGGTCGGGCATCCAAAGTTAGTGGGGGTCGGTCATACATTTGGACTCGATTGGAGCACTCTAAATGGGTCAAAGTGGGATTTTTTAAAATTTGCCCCTAACCAAAAGTTCGACCCAAATTGGGGGACATCAGAATTCGTTTTAGAGGTATAGTTCCTTCGGCAAGGTTTCTTATTTTGATCCCTAGAATACGATTTTCACAGAGAAATGAGCGATTTTTAAATCGACCCGCCCTAATATACACATATATAAGTGTTTAAACAAACTGTTGCATTGAACACAGCCATGTGAAATGTCATGTAAATGTCAATTTAATGAATAAAAAATTTTTTCTTCTTTCCCTTTTTCTTGAACTTTATAAAACGTAAGACGTGTTTCATTTTTTATCCACAAAAGAAATCAATTTTCATCAGCATCAGGTTATGGGCTAACGCTATTATTTTAATAAATTGTGTTAAAATAAAACTGCATAAAGCATTTGAATAAAATAGTTTGTAATTAAATGAACAGTTTCGCGTTACCTTTTGCATTTTTTTCATATGCCCACTTCGAGTCAGTAGTTGAGGTTACGGTCGATTAAATTGTTGCTGCAATGAACGTACAACTGCCCTTTGAGCGCTTGAAAGGTAGAGAAAATTTTGGAACGTGGAAAGTTGGAGCTAGAGCTCATTTAACTACTAAAGGGTTGTGGAAAGACTGTGAAGCGGAAGTCAAGGAAGAGACAAAGCAGGATGAGCTGGATAAAAATTTGAAAGCATTAGCTGAAATCACGCTGCTGGTTGATTCAAGTGTATACATACATATAGAAGGCTGCGCATATGCTAAACAAGGTTGGGATGCATTGGTGTCTTCTTTTGAAGATAAGGGAATCGTGAGAAGGGTCGCGTTACTCAAGCAATGGATATCATAAAAGTTAGATGACTGCGAATCATTGCAGGATTATGTAACACAAAATCTATCATTATAATCAAAGATAAAATCTTCTGGCGGGTGCGATAATGTTGTGTGGATTGCCAGATGGCTTTAAGCCTATGGTAATGAGCATTGAAACAAAAGGGGATGAGCTAACCATCGACTACGTTAAAAACATTATCTTACATGAAATTGAATTTGAGTCAAGTGAGTCCACAGCACTAATAGAAAAACAGGCCTCACACAAATATATTAAGCAAAAGCCGAGAAAAGTGAAATGTTTTGAATGCGGTGGACCTCATTTCAAAAGACAATGTCCAAAATTCAAAAAGGCTGTACTCTATAGTTTGTTTATTGCGCAAAAATCTTCGACAAGTGGTTGGTATTTTGTTAGTGGTGCGACCGCATACATGGTGAACAACGAAAAACTTATGCAAAAAATATCGGATCCACTTTTGATCGAACAACAATGAGAAGTTGAGAGTGAAAAGGACTGGTAACATTGATCAAACCATTGTTAAAGATGGTGAAATTTGTAGTATAACTTTGGGAAATGTCCAGCATATCCCGGCCATTTGTGCGAATCTAATTTCAGTTAGTCAAATTGTCAAAAAGGGCAGTGAAGTGATTTTCAATCGTCAGGGTTGCAAAGTCGTTCACAAAAGCACTAACAAAACTGTTGCAACGGGCAGCTTAGTAGATGATATGTTTAAGTTGGATGTCCCGAAATGTAACTCGTTTTCAATCGAGAACGTTGAAAACGCAAATCAAAAAGGCAAAAGAGATAAATTGCAATTATGGCACCGTCGATTAGGCCATATTTGCCTTGACAACATACAGTTCTTAGACACCATCAAAGTGGGTCAAAAGAAATCGAAATGTGAAATTTGCTTAAAAGGGAAACTGTGTCGTTCATCGTTCCCAAAAGAGGGCAAAAAGGCTAACAGTGTTCTACAACTAGTTCATTCCGAAGTTTGCGAATTAAATGTAAGATCAATTAGTGGTTGTAGCTACTTTGTATCATTCATTGACGATTTTACTGGAAAGGTGGCTGTATACCCATTAAAAAGTAAAGGTCAGGTATTTAATTGTTTCGTTGATTTCAGGCAAATGGCGGAAACTCAAACGGGAATGAAATTGAAAGTATTCAGAAGCGATAACGGAAAGGAATTTTTGAAAAATAGAATGAAGCAATTCTGTGTAAAGCATGGAATAATTCATCAAACTTTAACGCCACATACGCCGCAGCAGAACGGCACAGCGGAGCGCATGAATCGCACGTTACTTGACCGTGTAAGATGTATGCTCATCGATGCTAATTTGTCGAAGAATTTCTGGGCAGAGGCGCTTATGGCAGCCACAAAAATAATCAATTGTATACCTCTGCGTGGTGGCAAGATTAGCCGAGAGGAAGCGTGGAGCGGCAAAGCACCCGATCTGAAATTTTTGAAGGTAATTGGTTGCAAAGCATTTGCACATGTACCAGATGTTAAACGAAAAAACCTCGACGACAAAGCAATTAAATAATATGAAATACTTTTATTGGATATGCCAACAACCAAAAGGCGTATCGACTGTATCACAGAGCTTCGCGAAAAGTCACCATCAGTATAGATTTCACATTCATCGAGAACGAAAGCACAGCGATGGACACCTCTAAAACAAACCAAGTCATTGTCTCATTAAATGATGTGCACGATAGTAGCGATTTCGAAACAAGGGTGGATGAAGCTCAAGAGTCTGACACCGCTGTCAATGAACATATTGAGAGCTCATGTGACCTTAAAAGCTCTCCAATCGACGATAATGCAGAAGTCGATGTTTCTGTCCAATATGATGAACAAAACGATATTGAAGTCATTGAGTTGAATTACTCAGTTGATAGCAAAGATAACCCAGCGACGAATCTTGAGAGTCAAACAATTTCGCGACCGCGTCGAAATGCCAACAAACCTAAGGAATTATGCTTGTGCTCTTTTTACAGAGAGTGATGCAAAAACGGTAAAGCAAGCTTTGTCGAGCGAAGCTAGTGAGTGTTGGAAAAAAGCGATGCGAGAGGAAATGAATTATCTTAGCGCAATGTAAATGGGTGTTTAAAACAAAACGAAGTTCTGATGGAGAAATTGTAAGGTACAAGGCAGGTTTTACGCAAGTACCTGGAATTGACTACAGCGAAACCTTCTCGCCTGTGGTGCGATACACCTCGATTCGATTTTTGTTAGCCATGGCAGTTCAGTTTGATTTACGACTTGCACAGATGGATGTAGTAACTGCATTCTTGCATGAAGACCTAGATACCGAAATTTATATGCATCAGCCGGAGCTGTTTGATGATGGTTCTAGTCAATATTGTCGACTGATAAAATCAATTTATGGATTGAAACAGTCTAGTCGATTGTGGAACATCGCGTTAACCAAAGTTTTGTTGAGCTTTGGACTGAAGCGCTCACAGGTTGATCATTGTTTATTCCATTCTGTAGTAAATGGAGAAATTCTCATTGTTGCCATATGGGTCGACGATATCCTCATTATTTCAAACAACCTATACCGTGAAATGAGGCTAAAAGAAGAGCTGAGGACACATTTTAAAATGAAAGATATGGGTGAGACGTCTTCACTCCTTGGAATGAGGATCACTCGAGACAAAACCAAAAACTCGATAACCATCGACCAATCATAATACATTAGCGAACTCATCGAACGATTTGAAATGAGCAGCGCCAATCCAACGTTAACGCCTTTAGACCCGAATCAAAAGATTAGCGAAGACATGTGTCCGAAGACAGATAGGGAGAAATACGAAATGCGAAATATTCAATACTGAGAGGCAATCGGCAGCTTGCAATTTGCTGCTCAGGTACCTGGCCCTGATATTAACTTTGCTGTTAATTTACTTAGCAGGCATAACGAAAACCCTGGCAAAGCTGACTGGGTGGCAGTCAAACGTGTACTACGATACCTAAAAGGCACTATTTGCAAACGCATCACGTATACAAAGTCATCAAGCGTTCTTGAGGGTTTCGGTGACTCGGATTGGGTTAATGATCTTGACAAACGCAATTCAACGACGGGCTTTGTATTCATAATTCAAGGCGGCGCTATATCGTGGCGTACACGACGAAAAAAAACAATAGCGCTGTCAACAACAGAGGCTGAATTCATGGCTATGACTGAAATGATTTAGGAAGCCACGTGGCTGAAATATTTAAGAGCTGAGTTGATACCAAGTGCAGCACAGATGATTTCTGTTCATTGTGATAACCGTGGGGCTATCGATTTAGCGTTAAACAATAATTACTCTGCCAGAACAAAACACGTTGATGTTAAAGTAAAGTTTATTGTCCAGAACGCTAAAGAAAAGCATGTTAACATCAAACAAGTATCGACCGAATGTATGCCAGCTGACATTTTAACTAAACAAGTTGCACAACCAAAATTGGTACATTTCTTGAGATATTTTGGCATAAGTGATTAAAAGAACACTACGAGCTATATGTATCACCCAACTTAATTCTAATAAATTTTATGAATATTTTTTTATTCGGGCCTTCTGCCATATATAAGCTAAGTACGTTAAAATTACAAACATATATGTGCGCAAATACTATTCTCAATTATTAAAAAAAAAAAAATTTATTATTCAGGGAGAATGTTGCATTCAACACAGCCACGTGAAATGTCATGTAAATGTCAATTTAATGAATAAAAAACTTTTCTTCTTTCCCTTTTTCTTGAACTTTATAAAACGTAAGACGTGTTTCATTTTTTATCCACAAAAAAATCAATATTCATCAACATCACAAACAATAAAACGGCAAAATTGAGATGAACAAGTAAGTAAATTCTGTCAATATTTTTGAAAGTTCTCAGTAAATTAATAAATGCATATAATTATAGGAAGTATGCACGCACTACCCAAGCCTAGCTGCGATGGTAAATGACATTTTGTAAGGACCACCCGAAAAAACTGCCCAAATCTCTCAAAAATTTCGTCCTCTTCGCCTTCAGTAAGTGATAATAACAATAAACAAGACATTTTGTTATGCAGGAAAAAACTGCCCCAAATCTCTCAAAAATTTCATCCTCTTCGTCTTCAATAAGTGGTAATAACAATAAACAAGATATTATATATATATTTTGTTGTTAAACCGTTCAATTTCCACTGCAATTCTGTTTTCCGCTTAAAATGTTTTATTTATTTTTGCAATCAACAGCTGTTTTGTGCGGTTACATCGATGCTACCACCTATTTTAGTGGTAAAACAATTATCCGGCTACTTACGTGGGCATAATTTTAAATCTTTCGTGCAGGTCACGAAAGCCAATGAAATTATTATTAAACTCTTTCTTAGTTTGTCTAATGAAAGCCCGCATGTCATTTTCTACTGTGCGGCAAACATGACAGGTCTAGTTTAGCCCAATTTTGCTGGATATCAAGTCAACAACTCGACCACCTATATGTGAGAATCCTGCACACGAGACGTGAGCCATGTTTTCACATACACAACAGCAAACATAAGTGTCACCTCGGGATATTTTCCCCTGGGAGGTAAGCTTCTTGGAACAACAATCCAACATTATTGTTAATTAAATCCTAAGCAAAAAAAGAACACAAAACTTCTTAAAACAAATTTTTTGGTGGGCACTCACTAAGATGCTTTAATGAGAGCTATTTTGGAGCACTGTATGCTAACAGCTGGAAGCGCTTAGCGGACAGTAAACAAAGCAGAAAGCAAAAGACACAATGACTTGCTAATAGCAGATACCAACAAAAAGGTATGCAGTTAGACAATAATTATTTTGTAAGTTTATTAACACCGAATTTAAATAACTATCAGCACTTGACAAATTCACCATCTTGCGTGTTTGTCAAGTTTGAAAATTTATCAAGTAATTGCTATTCTATGTAAAAAATAAAAAGCTTTTTCGCTGACAAATTGTCAATAAGTCAAACGCTCTTGATAATTTAATTTGTGCCGATAAATTTAAATTAGAATTCTGTTATTGTGAGAGAAAATGGAAGAACATTTATTATAAAAAAAAAATAAATGTAAGGCGCGATAACCTCCGAAGAGATCTAAGGCCGAGCTTCTCTTCCAATTTGCGTCGTGCTCCTCTTAATTTTCCCTACAAATTGGCCGGAGGGGACCTACATGTTTTATGCCGACTCCGAACGGCATCTGCAAGGCAGATGAGTTTTCACTGAGAGCTTTTCATGGCAGAAATACACCCGGAGCGCTTGCCAAACACTGCCGAGGGGCGACCCCGCTTCGAAAAATTTTCTTCTAATTGAAAAACCTTATTTCTAAAATTTTGATGTTGCTTTGCCCGGGAGTTGAACCCAGGGCATACGGTGTGATAGGCGGAGCACGCTACCATCACACCACGGTGGCCGCCTAGGGAGAACCCGATGGAGTCCCCAAAAACATCCCAGAATGTCCCCCAAATGACCCCCAAAGGACCCGATGGAGTCCCCAAAACCATCCCAGAATGTCCCCCAAATTATCCCGAGGGAGTCCCAAAGACATCCCGGAATGACCCCGAGGGATTCCCCAAAACCGTCCTAGAATGTCACCCAAATGACCCCGGGAGGACCCGATGGAGTCCACAAAACCATGTAACGTAACGTTACAATAACGTAACTCCCCCTGTATTTCCTTATTCACCTAAACCTGAACCTCCCTGTACTTATTTTGCTATAGCATAGCCAACAACCACTTCTTTTATAGCATATTCAACAACCAACTAAATTGCGAACCAATGAAAATCACAATAATGGTGCGTTGAATTCTCAACCAGTTTGCGTCACCACCCATATAAACACTGAATTTGCATTTTCGCAATTCAGTCCTCGCAGGTGAGCCAGCGGGAGTGGATGTCTTTTTAAAGACATATTTTTCCCTCCTGCTAGCTAGCTGAGTGGAAGGGGCGCCGTCATGGCGCGAGTCACCCTTCACTTAGGTAAGGACGACGGGGAGGATGCCTTGTGCTTCTTTGCCCCCCGCGCCCTCCTAGGTGTTGAGTGGCCCGACGCCCTCATGGCCATTTAACCCCTCCCCCTCAGTTCTAGCTTAGGCTGGCTGAGTGGAAGGGGCGCTGTCATGGCGCGGGTCACCCTTCACTTAGGTAAGGACGACGGGGAGGATGCCTTGTGCTACTTTGCCCCCCGCGCCCACCTAGGTATTTTGTGGCCCGATGCCTTAATGACCATACAACCCCTCCCCCTCAGTCCTAGCTTTGGCTGGCTGAGTGGTAGGGGCGCCGTCATGGCGCGGGTCACCCTTCACTTAGGTAAGGACGACGGGGAGGATGCCTTGTGCTACTTTGCCCCCCGCGCCATCCTAGGTGTTGAGTGGCCCGACGCCTTCATGGCCATTTAACCCCTCCCCCTCAGTTCTAGCTTAGGCTGGCTGAGTGGAAGGGGCGCTGTCATGGCGCGGGTCACCCTTCACTTAGGTAAGGACGACGGGGAGGATGCCTTGTGCTACTTTGCCCCCCGCGCCCTCCTAGGTGTTGAGCGGCCCGATGCCTTCATGACATTTCACCCCTTCCCCTCAGCTCTGGTTTCGGCCGTGAGCCGATGCGTGCGCACAGGGGCTACCGCTGTGCCGTTAAGGTGCACTTCCCCTCCGCCCACGGGTCGACCCACGGTGTATCGGCTGGTACAACCCCGCCCCCCTTACGCACCTTCTACTAGTGTGCAAGTAGGGAGGCGGGGGTGTCCAGCGGTGAAACCAGCACTAACGAGTCCTCGCAGTCTCTTCCGCAGGTGACTGACCCCGCGACTACCACAGCTGCCGAAGAAGAGCGACTAGAGATCCCGTTGCAGCCGACCGACCAATACCAGCCCGTTGGTACGCCTATCGGACCCCGCCCGGAACACGCAGCCGCTGTCCAGGTAAACCCCGTCGCCGGCCTATTTTCTCTCTCTCTCTCTCTGCCTTGGTACGCGCTCCGTAGCCCACCGCCGCTGCCGTCGCACCGTTGCCCCTCTGGTGCCACCGCTGCTACGACGACCGTTGGCCGTTCGCCATCCTACCGCCGTTAAGCCGCTGTATCCGTCCCGCCGCTGCTACGACGACCGTTGGCCGTTCGCCATCCTACCGCCGTTAAGCCGCTGCATCCGTCACGCCGCTGCTACGACGACCGTTGGCCGTTCGCCATCCTACCGCCGTTGAGCCGCTGTATCCGTCCCGCCGCTGTTACGACGACCGTTGGCCGTTCGCCAACCTACCGCCGTTGAGCCGCTGCATCCGTCACGCCGCTGCTACGACGACCGTTGGCCGCACGCCATCCTACCGCCGTCAAGCCGCTGCACCCGTCACGTCGCTGCTACAACGACCATTGGCCGCTCGCCATCCTACCGCCGTTAAGCCGCTGCACCACCGTCCATCCAGTTCGCTGGTGCCGTCACTTCGTCTATACCGCTACACCCATCCGTCCGCTAATACTGTCCGCCGTCCAGCCACTGCGCTCATACTACTGTACCAATCCGTCCGCTAATACTGTCCGCCGTCCGGCCGCCGCGCTGATCCCGCCGCTGCTCCCGGACAACCGTACCATCCCGCCCGCTACTGCACCGCCACTAAACCACCGTACCGACCCCTCCGCTACTACTACGCCTATTAGCCACCGCCTCCATCTTTGCACGGAAAGCTGCTGTCCGCCTAATATCCCCAGCCGTGTGTGCGTGCGTTCGTAACACATAAATATCGTGTATTTATTCAGTAGGGGTTTGTGGGACCTTTACTCGACTCTGGATTGACTGAGTGTTACCCCAGCCTTAGACAAAACCCACCTCATAACCATCTAGGAATGTCTACAAAGCCATGCCGAAATGTCCCGAAAAAATGCCGGGTATTATTTTTTCCTATTCCCATTTCGGGGTTAGCAGCATAAAATGAGACATATCGCTCCTAATGCGTAGCACGTTCCACTTTTGATTTCCTTGAAAAAACCATGATTTTAAAATATTAGTTACAAAAAATAATGAACAATATTTAATTCTTACGTTTATTCCATTTCGCGATTGTTGCACTAAACAGCTGATTTCGGTTTACTTTATTTAGGTCACCACAGTATGGTGAAAAGCACAGGTCGTAGAGCTTTTTAGAGTTATCAAGTTATGCACATAATGGAAGTATTTGTCAACTTGATAAAAATCTTGATTACTTGTCAACTTATTGACAATTTGTCAAGTGCACAGAATCGGGCCGTAAAAATGCACAAAATGCCACAATATGTATTGCACATTTATCAAGATTTATACACTGTAAGCTAATAAATGAACTGTATAGGATTAAAACAATTTATATGCAGAATTTAGGTTGTTTACAAAAGTAAAAATAATAAAAGGTTACAGAGCGACCAAAAACACGTACGATCAACAAAAGGTTTCCACAGAATATACTATATATATAACTTTTTTTGCAATTTCAGCCCCATTTTAACAGGTAGAAGACTCAAATTTCACCAAATTCTTACGTGTATAGCATATATTGTTGTCTGAAAAAATCATTGAGATCGGTGGTATACATAGTATATATCTCATACAACAGATTGTTCAGATAAGAAACTTTGCGCAATTTCTGCCTCATTTTAACAGCTAGAAGCTTCAAATTTCACCAAATGCTTACGTGTATAGCACATATTTTGTCTGAAAAAATTATAGAGATCGGTGGTATATATATTATATACCCCATATATACTGTAATTTTTGCCCCTTTTTTACGTCTAGAAGCTTCAAATTTCAACAAATTTCATCAAATACGTTTACGTCATATATTGTTGAAATACGTGATTCATAGTCATAGTTTTTACATGCAGACCACAAAAAACCTGAAACTTTGCATCCTCACACAAAGTACCTACCTATTTTATAACTTTCATGAAAATGAAATGGTATATTAATTTCGTCACGAATCCCAAAATTGTAATTCCTTAAAAATAGATAGACCCACCATTAAGTATAGCGAAATAATCAGGATGAGAGCTGAGTTGATTTAGCCATGTCCGTCTGTCTGTATGCAAACTAGTCCCTCAATTTTTGAGATATCTTGATAAAATTTGGTGAGCGGGTGTATTTGGGTGTCCGATTAGACATTTGTTGGACCCGACCGGATCGGACTACTATAGCATATATCCTCCATACAACCGATTTTTCAGAAAAAGAGGATTTTTGTCACATCTTCCTCAATTTATCAGATGGAAGCTTTAAAATTCACCATATACTTTCGTATATTGCACATATTGTTGTCTGAAAAAATGTATGAGATCGGTCGTATATATAATATATCCCCACAACCGATTGTTCAGATAAGAAACTTTTCGTAATTACTGCCCTATTTTAAGAGCTAGAGGCTTCAAATTTCAACGAATGCTTACGTATATAGCAGATATTGTTGACTGAAAAATTCATAAAGATCGGTGGTATATAGTATATATATGGTGGTATATATAGTATATATATATATATTTTCGCAATTTTAGCCCAATTAAAACAGATAGAAATTTCAAATTTCACCAAATGCTTACGTATGTAGCATATATTGTTGTCTGAAAAATCACAGAGATCGGTGGTATATATAGTATATATCTCATACAACCGATTGTTCAGATAAGAAACTTTTCGCTATTTCTACCCCATTTTAACAGCTATAAGCTTCAAATTTCACGGATTGCTTACGTATATAGTATTTATTGTTGTCTGAAAAAATCATAGAGATCTGTGATATATATAATATTTTTACGAATATTAGCAAACCTAAGGGGTGCTGCCATCTCTAAGCCGATGCTAAGCAGCGCCTTGCATGCACATCCTTAAATCAATAATTATGTATCTACATAAACGAATCTATCATTATGTCTACACATATGTAGGTACACGCAGCTGAGAGCAACGCGCAAACACATGCAGATATCTTATCTGAAATGCTCCTAAAGGTATGCAATTGTGATTGTGGAAGTGTCGCTCACACATACAAGCGCATGGGGTATGAGAGAAACTATAAAAATTATACATCTGTAGTTGTATCTCAGAAATTTATAACTAATTAGTAAGTTCTGGAATTATAAAAGCCTAGAAATATGCAACGAGGAGGTCGGACAGTATAAAAGGGCGACAACAGTGGAGGCGAAGGACCAGTTTCGTTTAAGCTATCAGTCAGTTTGGTTATTAAGAAAGCTAGTTGCAAAGTATAAGTGTTACTGTGAAGTACTTTAATAAAGACCATTTTTCCATTATTCAATATTGGAGTTATTTATTCAACAGTTTAGTGACTCGAACTTAGCAGAAGGTTGCAAATAAGAGGATTAGCAGTAAATTCGTTACAATATATATATGATGGTATATATAGTATATATATATATAGTATATATATTTTTGTTTGCAATTTCAGCCCCATTTTAACAGCTAGAAGCTTCAAATTTCACAAAATGCTTACGTATATAGCATATATTGTTGTCTGAAAAAATTATAGAGATCGGTGGTATATATAGTATATATTTCATACAACCGATTGTTCAGATAAGAAACTTTTCGCAATTTCTACCCCATTTTAACAGCTATAAGCTTCAAATTTCACCAATAGCTTACGTATGTAGTATAAATTGTTGTGTGAAAAAATCATAACGATCGGTGATATATATAATATATATGTGATAGTATATATAGTATATATATCTTTTTTTGCAATTTCAGCCCCATTTTAACAGCTAGAAACTTCAAATTTCACCAAATGCTTACGTGTATAGCATATATTGCTCTCTGAAAAAATCATAGAGTTCGGTGGTATACATAGTATATATCTCATACAACCGATTGTTCAGATAAGAAACTTTGCGCAATTTCTGCCCCATTTTAACAGATAGAAGCTTCAAATTTCACCAAATGCTTACGTATATAGCATATATTGTTGTCTGAAAAAATCACAGACATCGGTGGTATATATATTATATACCCCATATAAACTGTCATTTTTGCCCCTTTTTTACCGATAGAAGCTTCAAATGTCAAAAAATTTCATCAAATACTCTCGTTTACGTCATATATTGTCGAAATACGTGATTCGTAGTCATAGTTTTTACATGCAGACCACAAAAAACGTGAAGCTTTGCATTTTCACACAAAGTACCTACCTATTTTTTATTTTATATTTATCTTATGTTCAAATTCCAGCAAATGATTACGTGTATAGCATATATTTTTGTCTGAAAAAATTATAGAGACCGGTGGTATATATAGTATATATCTCATACAATCGATTGTTCAGATAAGAAACTTTTCGCAATTTCTACCCCATTTAAAAAGCTATAAGCTTCAAATTTCTTACGTATATAGTATATATTGTTGTGTGAAAAATTGACATAGATCGGTGCTATATATAGTATATATATATATATTATATATATATTTTTTTGAAATATCAGCCCAATCTTAGCAGCTAGAAGCTTCAAATTTCACCAAATGCTTACGTGTATAGCATTGTTGTCTGAAAAAATCATAGAGATCGGTGGTATATACAGTGCAACGAATTTTGGGACATTCCGCTTATATGCAACCTTCTACTAACGTTTGAATCACTAAACTGTTGAATAAGTAACTCCACTATTCAATAATACAAAATGGCCTTTATTAAAGTACTTCAAAATAACACTTTTACTTCTCAACAGATAGCGTGCTTAAATCAAACTGGTCGCAATGTCTCAACTGGCGCCCTTTTATACTCTTTGATTTCCTCGTTTGTATATATCTAGGCGTTTCTACAATATACTATTTGCTTGCCAGCTATAAAATTACCAGCAGTAGCTACAGATGCACATTTCTCATATGCGCGTGTATATGTGGGAGATACTTGCACAAATGATTGCCTACATCTGTGAGCATCTCAGATAATCTATATGCATGTGTTTGTGCGCTTCTCTCCGCTACGTGTACGTACATATGTGTAGACATAATGATTGTTCCACAGATGATTGCCTACTTTTGGGAGTATCTCAGATATGTGCATGTGTTTGTGCGCTTCTCTCCGCTGCTTGTATGGACATATGGGTAGACATAATGATTGATTTGTTGATGTGCATACAAGTCACTGTTTAGTATCGGTTTAGAGATGATAGTGTTGCTAATATTCATAACCCCGGCCTCCTCCTAAGTCTGATTGTCCCAATCAGACAAATCTCTCCATCTAAACGCTGCCAGCCTTTCCAAATGAACCACTTTTATTTTGATTCGTGGTTTGCCAATGGTTTGTATGCGATACACTACATCGTTGATCCGTTTTAAAACTGTGTATGGGTCTTTTCAATTACACTGCAATTTCGGGGACAAACCTTTTTTCGTTGTGGGTTGTATAACAGCACCAAATCTCCTTCCTGAAAACCCTCCCAATTAATTGCTTTATTGTATCTGGCTTTAATATTGTCACTCATAATATTTGCTCGTTGCTTTACAAGATCGTGTATCTCTATCAGCTCTTCTTCCAAGATACCAGTGGATTTCTTGGCATTTCTCTCCGCATCGGCGTCTATCACAAACTTCAAATCAGCTGGCAGTCGAAGACCATTGCCAAAAATTACCTTTGCGGGAGTTTGGCCCGTTGTGCCATGTACTGCCGATCGGTAGGCCATCAAGAATAATGATATGTGTGTATCCCAGTCCTTATGGTACTTGTCTACTACTTTCCTTAAATGCTCCTCCAAGGTTCTATTGAAACGTTTCACCATACCATCGGACTGAGGATGCAATGCAATTGTCCGTGCTTTTCGAATGCCCAGTAATTTACACATTTCCCGGAACCCAGCTGATTCGAAATTCCTGCCTTGGTCAGAATGTATCTCCATTGGTACAACATACCTTGCAACCCAATTGTTTATAAACACTTCTGGTACTGTTTCCGCTTCTTAATTTGAGATTGGGTATACCTCTGGCCATTTGCTGAAATAATGCATAACCACCAGTACATATTTGTTTCCGCAGTTGCTATTAGGAAATTAACCTGCGACATCCATAGCGATCCTTTCAAGTGGCGCACCTGAGTTATATTGCTTCATCTGGCCAGTTTCTTCTTGCATTGACCATCCTCAGTCTCACATACTCGATGCAAGCAACCGGATATCAATTCTAAACTGATCCACTGTGCCCAATATGATTTCGCAACGGGACTCTCTGCTGACATCTCCTCTCTATTTGGCCTTTCGTTTCGTTCGAGCCCTTGCATAACATGTGACAGATCAGTATCTTCTATTTGACACTTCCTTAGTTGTTCCTTGTCCCCTTTATCCGTACATGTTATAGTATTTATCCGGATTTCTATAATGTCTTCTTTAGCCTCGGCCTTTGAACAGTGCTTGCATTCCAAACTACATGGTCTTCGTGACATTGCATCAGCATTTCCATGGTTACTACCTTTTCGATGCTCAATGGAAAAGTCACAGCTTTGTAGTCGGTCGATCCACCTTGCCAATTGTCCTTCCGGATTACGGAACTGTAGAAGCCATTTAAACGCTGCGTGATCTGTCCTGACACGGATTCCCTGTGAAAATGTTTAATGCACTCTACCAATGCCAACAGCTCTCTCCGTGTAGCGCAGTAGTTTGTCTCTGGTTTTCCAATTGAACGGCTGTGATATGCAACTACATTCTCCTTCCATCAACCGGTTGTGGCAAAACGCCTCCTATAGCATATCCACTCGCATCTGTATCTAGAATAAATGTTGCTCCTGGAATCGGATATGCCAACATTGGGGCAGTGCACAAACGCTTCTTCAATGTTTGGAAAGCCACCCATTGCTCCTTTTTCCATTCAAAAGCTTTATTTTTCCTTGCAAGCTCATGGGGGCTATGGGCTACGCTGGAAAGTTTGGTACAAGTCGGCGGTAATATGTGCACAGCCCAAGGAAACTTCTCAATTCATGCTGGTTCAGTGGTGTTGGCCAATCCTTTACTGCCTCTATCTTTTCATTCGCAGTACAGATGCCTTCTGTCGTTACCTTGTGACCCAAATAATTTAATTCCTTTTTAAACAGCGAACACTTTTTGGGACTTAGTATCAGACCAGCACCAGCTATTCTTTGGAAAACCTCCTCCAAGTTATTCAGAAGTTCTTCGAAGTTCTTTCCCAATACGATGATGTCGTCTAGGTACACTAAGCATGTTTTCCAATGTAGTCCTTTCAGTACCTGATCCATGAGTCTTTCAAAAGTAGCTGGTGCATTACATAGTCCAAAAGGTATCACTGTAAATTGCCAAAGACCATCACCGACACTGAAGGCTGTTTTCTCTTTGTCTTCCTCCTTCAATTCCACTTGCCAGTAGCCGCTTTTCAAGTCCAGCGTGGAAAACCATTTCGTACCAGAAAGCGAGTACAGAGTGTCGTCAATTCTTGGCAATGGGTAGCTATCCTTTTTCGTAACGTCATTCAACTTCCGGTAGTCCACGCAAATCCTCATTTTTCCATCCTTCTACTTTACAAGTACTACCGATGAACTCCATGGACTAGCTGATGGTTCGATGACGCCGCTGTCACTAATTTCTTGTATGATTTGGCTCAAAACTTCCCGCTTCGCCAGTGGAACACTACGTGGAGCTTGACGGATCGGCCTCGCATCTCCAGTGTCAATTTGATATTTCACAACGCTTGTGCGGCCTGGTTTGGAGCCATCTTGGTCAAATATGTTCGCGTATTTTAGGAGCAGTTGTTTTTCCTTACTCTAATAGTCTTCCTCTAGTCCCTCCATCCATGCCATGATGTCATCTGAAAGATCAATATTGCTAGTTGAAACCTCCTTCTGGAGCTGTTCACAATTGATTATTACTTGTAATGTAACTGCATGGTCCGGGGCGAGAAGAGTGGCGGTTGGGCATGGTGGTAGCCCGGCTGAGGCTTGTCGGCGTTGAGACGCGGTTCTTCCCACCTTACTCGGCCCACAGTCACAAAAACAAACTTATTGATGTCATGCCTAGAAGAGAAAAATATAGGGACCTGTAGAAGACAAGGAGAAAGAAAAGAAAAGGAAAGCAAGCGGGAGAAGGGCGTCCGTGTCAGGTGGAGTCATCCCACCCCTCTTGTTCATGAGGCATGAACAACCTTAAACTCCACTTTGACTCCGATAACCGATTGGAGTCCCCTTTTCCTGACGTTCGTCCGTCTGTAATGGTCTGGTCTAAATCATCGTCCGTCAATAAGTAGCAACACCTAACTCATTCCTAGTGTGCCACAAGGGCAACATCTACGCTAACTTACTTACTTACTTAATTGGCGCTTAACCGTCTAAATGGTTATGGCCGTCCAACAAGGCGCGCCAGTCGCTCCTTCGCTCCACCAACGGGCTCCAATTGGTCACACCAAGGGAGTTTAAATCGTTTTCCACCTGGTCCTTCCAACGGCGTGGGGGCCGCCCTCTACCTCTGCTTCCATAGGCGGGTTCCGATAGAAACACTTTCTTGGCCGGAGCATCATCCTTCATTCGCATAACATGGCCTAGCCAGCGCAGCCGCTGCGTTTTAATTCGCTGGACTATGTTGATGTCTGCGTATAGCTCGTACAGCTCATCATTAAATCTTCTTCGGTACTCGCCATCGCCAACGCGTAGAGGTCCATAAACCTTTCGAAGAACTTTTCTCTCGAACACTCTCAAAGCCGCTTCATCTGCTGTTGTCATGGTCCATGCTTCTACCCCATATAGCAGGACGGGTACGATAAGTGACTTGTAGAGTATGATTTTCGTTCGCCGAGAGAGGACTTTACTTTTCAATTGCCTACCTAGTCCAAAGTAGCATTTATTGGCAAGATTGATTCTTCGCTGTATTTCAGTGCTGATGTTGTTGCTAGTGTTGATGCTGGTTCCCAAATAAACGAAGTCTTTTACTATTTCGAAATTATGGCTGCCAACAGTAGCGTGGTTGCCAAGGCGCATATGCGCTGACTCTTTGCTCGATGACAGCAGGTACTTCGTTTTGTCCTCATTCACCATCAAACCCATCTTTACCGCTTCTTTTTCCAGTTTGGAGTAAGCAAAAATAACACAAAAGGGAACTTAGAGGGCCTGCAATTTTCCTGACATTGTTTCAACCAATAAATTGAAAGTAATTCATTTCCTCCTACAAAAGTTTATTTTAACAAATTCTTTATTTATTTACAAACTATTGATTTGTGTTGGTAATTGTAAATTCAATTATTTCTTATCCTGATCTAAATAATCATAGATCAAATTAAGCAAAAAAAAAAATACTGCAATTATTGCATATAATTTTTAAAGTTTAAAAGAAATATAATAATAAGAATACCCCAGACGGGAACACCCTTTACTAAAAATCTCTATCCCTTGATTATATTAGGCAATAGTTAAAGCGATCAATTATATATGTGCATACGATTATACTTACTTACTTACTTACGATTATATGTTGAGCAAAGAAGCAAAGAAAAACAAAACAACAGATCCTAACAATGTCATATAGAGATTACCATTCATTATATATAACCATTCACTTACTCATCTCCTCACGCTCATCTGCAGTCCAGGTACCAAGGCTGTAGCAGCGGGAGCTGAAAGAAAATAGAGAAAAAGAGCAAAAAAACCCTATTCCATGTAATTATGTACTATTATATACTATTACCTCATGGAATCTTTAGTTCCGGTTTCTAAAATTGAAAATACGCATGCACATTTTTACGCGATCGTGATAATTAATGAAAAAATAAAAAGGAAATATTTAATAAAAAAATAAAAAGTTAAAAATAATCGCGGGGTAAGTGTGAAGTTTACAGTGGAAATATATTGGTCGATATGAAAACAAGTGGTTACCACGAAAAGTGGTTTACCAACGACCAAATTTCTTAGGAAAGAACAAGGAAGGTGCCACGCGTGTTTGAGGCAGATCCTTCTTTTTTCTTATAGAAATGCTTAATTAGGAAAACGAAGTAAAGAAAATTACAGAAAAGTAAAAGAATATAGAAATTATCAATATATAGTGAAAGAAGATCCATGTGTGCCTACGGATTAATTAGGATGTAAGAAAAAAATACGGAAGGAAAAAAAATCAAACTCGCAAAAAAAAAAGGAATTCAGAAAAAAAGAAAAGTGAATACTAAAATACTAAGTTAAGAAATTGTGCAAAAAAAATCATATATACATAAGTGTGATGAAAAATGTTTGTACTCTCTGAGTGTACTCTCTAGCTTTTGAGATGTCTTCTCACCACAGCCCTGCTGATGCAGCAATCCACACCAGTGACCGACTACATATAACTCACCGCTAATTGTAGTTTGTGATATGATGTGATACAACGTGATGTGATGTGATCTGATGTGATGTGATATATTGCGTGCTCTTGTTCGGTGTGGTGTGATGTGATGTGCAGCCCTCTCTTTGCGTGTGTTTAAGTTGTGTTTTGGGAAAATAGCCTTTCACTTGCTAATAGATTTGGTTGTGTTTGTGCTTACCGTGTATTTTGATGGATAGTTGGAATTGCTGGATGTTGTTTTTACTATTTCCATGTTTGAATGTTTTGTATCAGAAAGTATGTAGAAATGTGGTCGTGGTGTTTTTAAGTGTTGCGTGGTTATTATTGGTGTGGTTGTTGGTGGTCGCTGGTGTGGTTGTGATCAGCAGGTGTGGTTGCTAGTTGAATGTTTCGTAGTTAAGGTGGTGCGTGTGTCTATGAGGTTGTGGTTGCGAATGTGGATCTTTGGTGTGGTAGCTTATCTGTGTTTCGGTGGTTTGTCGCAAATGCGTGTGGTTGTGACCGTGGAATTATGCCGTGTCTCGGTGTGGATCTGATTTTCGGACTATTTAATTTGGACAAATGGTAGGGTGTTTTATGTGGTACTGTGTGGCTTTCCTGTTCGGTGTGGTTTTTTTTTTTTGTTTGTAGATTTTTGTGTTTGTGGATCGGTTTGGTGGCTGTTGGTGGCTGTGAAGCGGTGCGGTTTGTAGCTATTGGTTCGTGTGCCTCGCACCGTTGCTTTAAGCGAGTCTTCTTGTGGTGATGGGGATTCTAAGAAAAGGAAAGCAAGCAATAAAAATATATAAGCAGGGCATCACAATGTCGTGTAAAGCATTTATAGGCCATTTTTTCCTGCGAACTCTAATGTTTATCTGTCCAAAAAAAATCAATTTTCTCTGAAAATCATTTTTCTTTACGGGCGGACAACCTTCAAAGTTCACTTGAGAAATTGGCACTAAGTTCACTATCACTTTTGGGCTAGTCACTAAAAGGTGGATGTATTTAACTTACCGCTGGTGGATTTGTGGTGTCTAGCGCCGACGGTGATGATTGGTTTCCTTTGCGGACTCTTCAACAGAAACTATGGAGAAAAGAGGAGGATTAGCGAAATTAAGCGGGTGTTAAAAGGATATGGGCATGGGACTACAAGAGGGGCTTTAGGTATATGGAAATGTTGGTACTTACCGTTGCTGGTGGTGCTGGATCTGTTGGTGGCAGGAATACTATTTCTGTTTGGATGCTGTTTTCACATAACCGCTTCTATACGGTTTATCACTTTAAAACTGTATAAACTTTTTATAAATTTTTATTTTTTTTTCTTTTTTTTTATATTTGCACATTTACTGCACTCGCGTTGTGGATTCGACACCGTATTCAATACTTTTTAATAGAAAAGATCGGGATGGTGGCCCTTTTATAGACAACTTTTTCCAGTTGCCACTACCGTTTTCGGTTTACTGTCAACCCACTTTAGCCCAAAGTCACTCAAAGTTCCTGGAAGGCTTGAAACATGTTATCTACAACACTTGGCTTTGTATTCACACACATATACAATAATACGCAGTAGGTTTGCAGACAATTGGCATTGATATTTGCAGAGACAGTGGTGCGCGTGCGTATAGGCGCACAGGGGCGTAGTTTGTTAAAAGGCTGTCGTTACAGGCTCGCATCCGCCGATGATGCCTGCATCATGGAGCGTGTGCGTAAGAAGATTTCATAATGCAGCCGCTGATTCCTCTCATCTCTGGGCCAACGTGTGGCCTCGACCCACTCCCAATGCCGGGCTTCACAGAGTTGTACCCTTTACGCTTATATTAAGACAAATAGACTTAGGGGCAACTATTCTACTATTAAAATCACTGGGGTTGAAAGCTACTTATCTAAGGTATCACTGGTAAAGAAAATCTAAGTCTATATTGCAGGTTAGCTTAAATCTATATCACAGATTAATCTTAACCTATATCACAGATTAATGTTATTAGGCGATAGTGTCCATCGTCGGTGGTAGAAAAAAAGAAAATTTAAATGTATAAATACTAAAATAATCACAGACATAAATAAATAAATAAATCAATCTATAAATAAATACACAAAATGGTTAATAAATAAATGGTCAAGTCGGATACTTAGTCAGAGTGTGTTATTGGTCTAGATAATTTCTACCGTCGTTAACAATAAATAACATAAAACATAATTTGAGAACAAATTACACTTTACATTGGTTACAAGGACTACATAGAACATATATCTTAAGCCGCGAAAAGATCCTTTCCGTGGTATACCCCGATTGCTTTGCCGCTAATATCTCCTAACTCGTACATCGAGTTGCCAATGACCCTAAGTACAATACACTTAACTTGTTTTGGTGCGAGTTTTGCGTTAAAATTATCTACTTTTAAACTTTGTTTAAAATTGCGGCGATATACCATCTGCCCTACTGTAAAAACTACTTCTCTGCTTCTGAGGTCATACGTTTTCTTACTTTTCTCGTGTGCCAATTTAAGTTACTTCATAATCTTTTCCCTGAGTATGTGCATCTTATATTCTGTTGTCTCTACCTCGATGTCAGTATCTTCCAGGCACTCAATTTCCTGCATAATTCGTATGACGCGCCGTGTTGCATCATCGGGATTCCAAACACAGCTGCATATGGCGACGTACTTATTGCCGTATGTACGACATTGCGAAAGGCAAATGCTGAGTAGCTTACAGCTCTATCCCAATTCTTTGGTTTCCTTTAATGTGTGACCGGATGATTTGCAACACGGAGCGGTTAACCCTCTCTGCGGCATTCCCTTGTGGCGAGTAAAATGCTGTCTTTATGTGCATCGTACCATACTTCTTCAAGAAGGAAGTAAATATATCTGACGTAAATTGCTTTCCGTTGTCTGAATGCACATACTCAGGTACTCCGAAGATTATGAGAACACGTTTTTCTCTAAATATTTCACGACTTCGGCAGAGGTGGCTTTTCGCATTGGCTTAAGGAAGAAAAATTTTGAAAAATGATCTAAACATACAAATATATAAACATTACCATCACAAATACGTGGTTATGGACCCATGAAATCGAGGAACAAACGTTGAAAAGGCCTTTCAGTGAGGTGCTGCTTTCCCATTGTTGGTTTGTGGAAGGCATATTGAGTTTTGTTTCCTTTGCATATTTCACATGCTTTTACATGTGCATGCACATCTGCAACCATACCGGGCCAATAATATCTTTCGCGGATACGTGCTAGGGTCTTGTGGATTCCACCGTGTCCAGCCGAAGGCGACCCATACGCTGTTTCTACTAAACTCCTTCGCAGCTCAATAGGAACCCAGAGTTTCCAGGTATGGTCTTCCTGTAGTTCGTCTCCCCTGTTAAATTGTGTTCTTATGTACACGTAGCCGTCTGAAACGCAAAGTTCCGGTAATCTGTCTTTATTCTCCGTTATTGTCTTCTGCAACTCTACGTATTCAGTCGACTTAAAGGCTTCCGAGTTAATGTCGATGTCCAGTCTTCTGTCATTGACGTCGATTTCATCCATGTCCATTCGTGAAAGAGCATCAGGCACTACGCACTACGTTTTGGGTCCCCTTACGGTGTTCTATCTTGAAATCGTACGACTGTAGTTTTAGGCTCCATCTAGCCAATCGACCTGAAAGATCTTGTTGACCCCATGAGCCACTTCAAGCTGGGGTGATCTGTTATCACCGTAAAAGGTAGACCATCCACGTATAGCTTGAACTTCTTTATGCTGATCACAGCAGCGTAACATTCCAGTTCCGTAATCCTGTAGTTGCGTTGCGATTTATTTAGTTTAGCTGACACATACGCTATCGGTCGTTCGTTGTTTTCGTCGTCCAGTTGGAAAAGTACTCCACCCACCCCGTCTGTCGACGCATCACACTGTATATAAAAATGTCTGTTGAAGTCCGGGTGAGTCAGTACTGGTGCCGATATCAGGCTTTGTTTTAGGCTGTTAAACGCCGCCTTTGCATCCTCTGTCATTGCAAACTTCTTTGAGTTTTCTTTCGTCAGTCTGTCGTGTATTGGTGCAGGAATCGTGGCATAGTCCTGTATAAATCATCTATACCAGGAACCTTCTAAGCTGTTTCGGAGTTCGTGGCTCCGGAAAGTCCCGCATCGCCGCTATTTTACTATCGTCTGTACGGATGCATCCGTCCCCGACCACGTATCCGAGATAGCGCAATTCCTTGTAACAAAATTTGCTCTTCTCAACATTGATCGTCCATTTCGCATCATGAAGACATTTAGCTACAACAGATAACAAATACAAATGAGACGAAAAATCTTCTGAACAAACAAGTAAATCGTCTAGATACACAAACACTGATTCACGAAGGGAAGCGGGTATCACCTTGTCCATTAGTCGGCACATGTACTGTGCGCCGTTACACAGCCCGAAAGGCATTACCGTGAAATCCCAGGCACTGTGAAAGCCGTCTTTTCTCTTGATTTCTTCTCTAATGGTATCTGCCAAATCGCGTCTTTTAAGTCGATGGCAGATATATAGCGGGTATTTTGTAGTCGGCTTAAAATACCATCAATATGTGGGAGCGGATAGGGATCTTTAATGGTGCGTTCATTAACTTTTCGGGCATCGAGGCACAGTCTGTTTTTGGTTCCTTTGATTACGAGGGACACAGGTGATTTCCAGCAGCTGTTTCTCTCTTCTATTACTCCCACCTCTAGCATGCGGTCGAGCTCGTTGTATATTAATTTCTGTATTGCGGGTGAAATAGGATAATGCCTTTGCTTCACGGGTAGGTGTTCATCAGTGACTTCAATAATGTGTTCCTCCATGTCGGTTTTTCCTAGTCCCAGAACAGCAAACGACGAAACTGCGCTTTATGCCCTCTAACGCTTTGTTTTCCTCGGGGACTTAGCGTATGTTGCACCGCATCAAAACACAGATCACCCGCGACGGGTGCAAGTTCTGATACGACAGCACTTTTGGCACTTTTGCCAAAAATCAACACCTGGGTCGACCTCCTGCTGTAGACCAGGGACAATCAAGAACTCCCGATCCCGAGTCATACCATCCCACACAACTGGCAATATAATAACCCCTTGCACGGGGGTTTCGCCCCCATTAGCCGTTCTTATGTTTTGACCCTTGACTGGCAATATCAAATGCTCCTTACCACTTAAAATTTTATCTGCGTTTTTGCCTAAACAACAAGCTCCTGCACCTGAGTCTAACAAAGCTAATGCCTCTTGACCTCCTATCACAGTCCTTGCAAAAAATCGATTATCTCCTTTAACTGTCACCATGGTTGCTATTATCTTATTCCTAATCCTCTTGAAATTCTTTTTCTTTTCTCTCATGTTCTGTATTTTGGTGAAATTCCCATTCGTTATTCTATTATTCCGCTTTGATAGCTCCTCGCAAAATATGAGCCTACGGGCTTCTTCATAACTTAATTTCCTGACGTACAAACTATCTTTTTCTATCCTTGGTTTCTTTTCTTTTCTTCTTTATCCTGTTCTCCCACTATTTCTTCACGTTTCAAAATCTTGATTGCTTCTTCTTCTAATTTATCTCTCGGCATTCCGGGTGATCTTTCTTCTGGACTGAGTGCCCGGACATCTTTTCCAGACCCCGGTTTCCCGCCTCTGGTTTGGACACACAGAAGGACGAGTCACTACCACATGCAAAACATTTCATCAGGTGGAAAGAGGACTTACATTTACTGTCCTTTGCTGCTTCAGCCGCGTTTCTAATATAGTAGTCCACCGGCATTCCACAAGCAAAGCACAACATAAGGTGAAATGGTGACGAACAAAAAGTTTGGTTTTGGACACTACTAACACTTTTACTATTATTATTGGACGATTCACACACATTTAGATTGGGGTTGTACGACGAAGGATTGCAGGAGGGAGGGTTGGGTTTCGACAGATCACGCGAGGAGGCGGGACCGGGATTTATTTTATTTGACCCTGTCATGTCCCTAGTGTTCCTATTGAAAGCTTCTATTTCTGCACCTGTTTCACAATAATCAACCCCCACTTCGCTTACTGCTTTAAACCTGACCCTATTTTCTTTCGGAGCTTCTCTGCTCGCTTGCACTCATGTTTCAATTCAGCTAGGGTCGTCAACTTGGAGCTAAAAGTTAAATTGGCCAAAAATGGCTTAAGGTTTCCTTTTCTTATATTCACCAGCTCTGACTCTGGAATTCTTGTTCTCAGGCGGAAGGTGAGATCATGGATATCGGCGTAAAACTCGTCGAAACTCTCGGGAGTTGCTTCCTCTCCATGATCTCGCGGATCACCTCATAATCGGAGTCTGCCGATTTGAATTGGGCCAAAAGTTCCGTTTATAGGCGAGAGTAGTCGAAGTGTGGATCATCTGCGTTATCTTCCAAGACCTGCCAGTACCATTTGAGCGCCGAGCCAGTCACTAAACAGTGAAAGTCTGCAAGTATCTGCTCGTAACTCAACTGGTACTGCAATCTTATCCTCTCTACCCTAAAAACAAAACTTTCGACCGTCATCCCCTTCGGCGTCCCATCGAACTTAAGGTTCCACTTATGAAGATTGATCCGCTTTCTGCTGTAATTGTCCCTAAGCCTATCTTCCCTTAGCTGAGTGTTGCCGCTAGTTTCCGTACTTGCCCCTTCGTTGTTGTGCCATGGTGTTGAGGTAGATGCTGGAGGAGGTGCTGCTGCTGGTGCTTGCATCGATGACTCTACGTCTGCTACGCGATTACTTAGACGTGACACGTCGGCTCGCATTATACGGAACTCGTCCATTGCCTCTAGTACGATTTGTTTTTGCTGTGAGATCCTTTCCATGATTGCATTCAAACTGTCCATGCGATTTGCAGGCGAGCGGTGGTTCGTCCTCCCTCCTGCTCTTCATTTCGAGGTGGTCTCCGTGGTCTAGCTCCCCCGAATGCTCTTCCCGCCAACTGATCCTCTCCCTGTTCGGACATCTCCAGCATAGACAACTTTCGAGAAAAACTAAGGGACCTTTCGGTGTCTTCTACTACTAGCGTGTTGGTCACAGCGACCTCTTTTCTCCCCCTGTCAATCTGCTCAAAATCTACCGGAATCTCAATACCCGTGTCTGTCTGTGTGAATACAGACCCAACTACCTGGTTCTCGAGTGCTCTAGAGATGCTTCGAGTGACCGGTTTTCGTCTATTGCTAATAAAAATCCCTAATCCTGGCCTTCGTATTTCTTCTTCCTCTGTTGCCTATCCATGTACCAATGAGATGAGGTACACAGAAAGCAATCTAAGGAAAATTTGCCGAGAATGGTCTAAAGCTATTATTCAAACTTTACTTTCAACAAGAAAAACAAAAAAGTTATTAATAGAATTGAAAATTCCCAAAAAAAATATAATTCTTTATATCAAACGACGAAATTCGCGATGTAATAAACTCCCAAAAATTCGAAAAT
Source organism: Eurosta solidaginis (assembly GCF_040869045.1). NCBI lineage: Eukaryota > Metazoa > Arthropoda > Insecta > Diptera > Tephritidae > Eurosta > Eurosta solidaginis. Next base: position 80,667,888 of record NC_090324.1, on the reverse strand, counting down.
CAACGCAAAAAAAGGTTGTAAATTAAATCTTATAAAGATTTATATTTGACAGGTGTTATTTATATAAATGTACGTGTATGTTAAAAAATTTGTGTAAATAAATAAATTCAAAACTTTACATATAGGAATTGGTTCAATACCAAAATATAAAATGAATTACTATAAGTGAAATAATATATGTATGTGTGTTCCGATAAAATTCGAATATAAATACGTATGCGCAAGTGTGCGTGTAGATTTCTTAAACGTATGGACTATTAAAATTTAGCGAGGTTGAAAATTCAGTATCCTCTACAGAATTCAAAACGTGGTAGGAAAAATAAAACAAAAAAACTAGATTTATAAAAGAAAAAAAAAAAATAATTAAAATTCAGTACTGGCTCTAAAACTCTATATTTGGTTCGCTTAGTCCTATTGGTATTAGACTCGATTATTATGATTAAGAAATTTTATAAAAAAAAAAGTTGTAAAGAGAATTAATGAGGAAATCAAAACTGAATATCCACCTTTAACTCCAATTCGGTGGCTTATAGTTTCCTAGAAACTAACTTATTAGAATAATGTAAAAAAAGCAGGAAAAACAAATGCTATAAAAATTCGAATTGTGTTTTTTTTTTTCAAATGTGGATCTTAGCCTAAATGTATTTTGACATTTAACTCAAAAAACTTATATCTCCTTGTCCCAAAAAATTTAAAAGTAAATTTCCCACAATTAATAATTTGTTGTTTTTTTTTTTGGTAGAATAAAATTTAAATAAAAAGCTACAATGCAAAAATAACTGATGTTTTCTTCTTCCTAAAACTTAATCAAATTCAGATCTAAATCTAAATTTAAGCTGCTTTCTGAATCTTTAAATTAATGCAAACAAATATATAAATTGAATATGTATGTGTTAGTGGTTAGCGTGTTTTGGTGTTGACCTTGCGAAGGAATCGAAATTTAGGTCGATGTTGCTTATGTCCATCTGTTTCTTGTCCGAAGTCATGTCAGCTAATTCACCTTTGATTACCCTGTTTGGCACATCTATGGTCAGAGCACTTGCTCCAGCCGTGGTTGCAAAACATCCTATTTCCTTAAAACCCTATTCTGCCCCTAGTGGTGAATAGCTGCAAACCCCACATGTAGGTGCTGCTGGAACATCCACATGGCAGCTTGAGCAGCTTTGCCACAAACAAAAAAAACCGTCTTGAACTGTGATAGTCTCGACTTCGAATACCACCTTATCAAAACGTTGAAGTAGGAGAAAGGGAACTTCGAAGTCGGGCTAGCACTACCCCCCGTCTACCTAAATGTCACTTAGGCACAAATCACTTCACCGACTTGGAGAGTGATGCTACCTTCATAACCCTAACCTGTCCGAGAGAAGGAAAAATATATTGATAAAAAAAATTACTAGGAAAATGAGAAAAATAAAGATAGAAAAAAGTTAATTGAGATACAGGTTGAAATTAATGATTGGGTCATATTTTGATAATTTGAAGAAGAAAGCTGAAAGAAATTTTAGTAGAAAGAAATGTGGGAAAAATTAAAAGATGATCGGGCTATTACCGTTGGGCGCAATTGTCATGTAACTGCTTGGTCTGGGGCGAGAAGGGTGGGGGTTAGGCATGGTGGTAGGCCGGCTGAGGCTCGTTGGCGTTGAGGCGCGGTCCTTGCCACCTTACTCAGCCCACAGTCACAAAAACAAACTTATTGATATCATGCCTAGAAGAGAACAAGTAAGAAAGGCTAAGTTCGGGTGTAACCGAACATTACATACTCAGTTGAGAGCTGTGGAGACAAAGTAAGGGAAAATCACCATGTTGTAAAAGGAACCTAGGGTAACCCTGGAATGTGTTTGTATGACACGTGTATCAAATGGAAGGTATTAAAGAGTATTTTAAGAGGAAGGGGGCCATAGTTCTATAGATGGACGCCATTTAGGGATATCGCCATAAAGGTGGACCAGGCCTGACTCTAGAATTTGTTTGTACGATATGGGTATCAAATGAAATGTGTTAATAATAATTTTAAAAGGGAGCGGGCCTAAGTTCTATAGGTGGACCCCTTTTCGAGATATCGCCAAAAAGGTGGACCAGGGGGGACTCTAGAATTTATTTTGTACGATATGGGTATCAAATGAAAGGTATTAATGAGTATTTTAAAAGGGCGTGGGCCTAAGTTCTATAGATGGACGCCTTTTCGCGATATCGCCGTAAAGATGGACCAGGGGTGACTCTAGAACTTGTTTGTACGATATGAGTATCAAATGAAAGGTGTTAATGAGTATTTTAAGAGGGCGTGGGCCTTAGTTCTATATGTGGACGCCTTTTCGAGATATCGCAATAATGGTGGACCAGGGGTGACTCTAGAATTTGTTTGTACTCTATGGGTATCAAATGAAAGGTGTTAATGAGTATTTTAAAAGGGAGCGGGCCTTAGTTCTATAGGTGGACGCCTTTTCGGAATATCTTTATAAAAGTGGACCAGGGTTGACTCTAGAATGCGTTTGTACAATATGGGTATCAAACGAAAGGTGTTAATAAGCGTTTTAAAAGGGAGTGGGCTTTAGTTGTATGGGTGGACGACTTTTCAGGATATCGCCATAAACGTGGACCAGGGGTGACTCTAGAATGCGTTTGTACAGTATGGGTATCAAATGAAAGGTGTAAATGAGTATTTTAAAAGGGGGTGGGCCTTAGTTCTATAGGCGGACGCCTTTTCGATATATCGCCATAAAGGTGGACCAGGGGTGACTCTAGAATTTGTCTGTACGATATGGGTATCAAATGAAAGGTGTTAATGGGTATTTTAAAAGGGCGTGGGCCTTAGTTCTATAGGTGGATGCCTCTTCGATATATCGCCATAAAGGTGGGCCAGGGGTGACTCTAGAATGTGTTTTTACGATATGGGTATCAAATTAAAGGTATTATGGAGGGTTTTAAAAGGGAGTGGCCCTTAGTTTTATATGTGCAGGCGTTTTCGAGATATCGACCAAAATGTGGACCAGGTTGATCCAGAACATCATCTGTCGGGTACCGCTAATTTATTTATATATGTAATACCACGAACAGTATTCCTTCCAAGATTCCAAGGGCTTTTGATTGCGCCCTGCAAAACTTTTTCACTTTCTTCTACTTAATATGGTAGGTGTCACACCCATTTAACAATTTTTTTTCTAAAGTTATATTTTGCGTCAATAGACCAATACTATTCCCATGTTTCATCCCTTTTTTCGTATTTGGTATATAATTATGGCATTTTTTTATTTTTCCTAATTTTCGATATCAAAAAGTGGGCGTGGTCATAGTCGGATTTCGGCCATTTTTTACACCAATACAAAGTGAGTTCAGATAAGTACGTGAACTGAGTTTAGTAAAGATATATCGATTTTCGCTCAAGCTATCATGTTAACGGCCGAGCGGAAGGATAGACGGTCGACTGTGTATAAAAACTGGGCGTGGATTCAACCGATTTCGCCCGTTTTCACATAAAACAGTTATCGTCCTAGAATCTAAGCCTCTATCAAATTTCACAAGGATTGGTAAAGTTTTGTTCAACTTATGGCATTAAAAGTATCATAGACAAATTAAATGAAAAAGGGCGGAGCCACGCCCATTTTGAAATTTTCTTTTATTTTTGTATTTTGTTGCAACATATCATACTGGAGTTGAATGTTGACATAATTTACTTATATACTGTAAAGATATTAACATTTCTTTTAAAATTTGAATTAAAAAAAATTTTTTTTAAAGTGGGCGTGGTCGTTCTCCGATTTTGATAATTTTTATTAAGCGGACATATAGTAATAAGAGTAACGTTCCTGCCAAATTTCATTATTATATCTTCAACGACTGCCAAATTACAGCTTGCAAAACTTCTAAATTACCTTCTTTTAAAAGTGGGCGGTGCCACGCCCGTTGTCCAAAATTTTACTAGTTTTCTATTCTGCGTCATAAGTTCAACTTACCTACCAAGTTTCATCGCTTAATCCGTATTTGGTAATGAATTATCGCACTTTTTCCACCTATATGGCGATATCTGGAAAAAGCGTCCACATATAGAACTATGGCCCACTCCCTTTTAAAATACTCATTAACACCATTCATTTCATACCCTTATCGTACGAACGCATCCTAGAGTCAACCCTGGTCCACCTTTGTAACGATATCTCGAAAAGGCGTCCACCTATAGAAATAAGGCCCACTCCCTTTTAACCCTTTCGATCCGACTTTTGCAGAATGTATATGGAAACATAATTTTTGAATATTTAAAGTCGAAATAGGCCAGTAAATATGTGGCAGCATGATGATAGCGGTATTCTTTGTCTACAATGATATTTAAGGGTGGGACTGATGGGTCCCAATAGGGTTTTATAATGGGACATATATGTCCCATACGTATTTATTACGCATGTATGCATAAAATTTTTTTAGACAATAAAATAATTACTTATGCAGCTTTTTATTGAATTCAGTATAAAAAAGTAAAATATTTCATTTTGTACGTAAGTTTATACATAGCATTTCAAAATTATATGCACAGAGCGCAAAATAATTTATAAATGAGCAGAAACAAAACAGTTTTTACAAAAAGCCAAATTACAAGCTTTGCAAATAATTTACGTTCTTTTCTAAATTTTCCTGTGAGCACATGTGGCACATCGACGCCTCGTAGTTCCTTGGATCGGCAAATGATCGCCAACGTTTTTCATATTCCTCAAGCTTCTTGATCGCCTTTACTGCCGACGAGATATTTTGTAGTCGGTAGTCTCTCCACCTTTTGCAACAAAGGACTCAGCAAGTTGTACTATAAAGTCCAGAAAACGAAGTTTTTTTCGATGCACTTCCGAGTGAGTAATACACGCATTTCCAGCACACATCATTAGAATGCGATAAAAGACTTTTTTCCACCATATGGTTGACCTACGATCAATATAAATGCCATTACAAAAATGCATCCAATCACTATATCAACTTCCTACGATCAATATAAATGCCATTACAAAAATTCATCCAATCACTAAATCAACTTCAGCAGCATATGTACAAGCTATTCTTTGCCGCTTAGCCTTTGATCTAAGCATTATATTTATCCTCTCGTTTGTGCACTGTGCAATATATTGTGACACAATTTTTGGAAAGATTTTACTAAATATATCATATGCGGTTTTGCAATTACGACTATTGGTGACCAATTTTCTTGGTACGAAAGTGTCACTACGAGAGCCCCAAATAATAAATTCTGGACTTGAGACATCTGCTGTCTCTTGCTGATCGTTCAGGCTAACATCCTAATCCGAGTAGCCTTTTTCTGAGTCACTTGAGTCAACTTCAGTGTCTGTGTTACCTTCTGAGCGATCGTAAAGGCTATCGCTTCCACTACTAAAATCAGTACCTGACAGATTCTCGTTCTGTTGGTCTTCCAGGATATCTGCGAATTCATTTTCACTTAGTTTTGTGGCCATTTACAGTTCCTAAAAGAAATTAACATTAAACATATATAGGGTCGAAAAATATCTACTGGGACATTAATGTTCCATCAAAAAATACTGCAGGGACATAAGCGTCCCAAAGTAAATAAATATCCAAAATCTTTGTAAATAAACAATTAAATATATATTTTGTAACTTACCATAATCAAATTTAGGTTCCGATTTAAAAACAGTAAGGAATTAAAGCATTTGAACAATTATTTTAAGCACAAGAACGCAATTAGCACTAGCTTCTTTGAGCACTGTCGACAAATTGATGAGAAAAAAACAAAAAAAAAATGCCTAAGAACGTGCATGTTTGTAAGAATAAAATGTAGATAACCCCATAAACTAATACTTGGGACTTCTTTGCACCACTTTAAGTAACTTATAAGAGATTTGGGAACTTACAAACTTTTCGTGGGACAATAGTGTCCCTGGAGGGTCGAAAGGGTTAAAACACTCATTAACACCTTTTGTTTGATACCCATATGGTACAAACGCATTCTAGAGTCACCCCTGGTCCACCTTTATGGCGATATATCGAAAAGGCGTCCACCTATAGAACTAAGGCCCACTCCCTTTTAAAATACTCATTAACACCTTTCATTTGATACCCAAATCGTACAAACAAATTCTAGAGTCACCCCTGGTCCACCTTTATGGCGTTATCTCGAAAAGGCGTCCACCTATAGAACTAAGGCCCACTCCCTTTTAAAATACTCATTAACACCTTTCATTTGATACCCAAATCGTACAAACAAATTCTAGAGTCACCCCTGGTCCACCTTTATGGCGATATCTCGAAAAGGCGTCCACCTATAGAAATAATGCCCACGCCCTTTTAAAAAACTCATTTAAACCTTTCATTTGATATCCATATCGTACAAACAAATTCTAGAGTCACCCCTGGTCCACCTTTATGGCGATATCCCGAAAAGGCGTCCACCTATAGAACTAAGGCCTACGCCCTTTTAAAATACTCATTAACCCCTTTCGTTTGATACCCATATTGTACAAACGCATTCTAGAGTCACCCCTGGTCCACCTTTAAGGCGATATCTCGAAAAGGCGTCCACCTATAGAACTAAGGCCCACTCCCATTTGAAATACTCATTAACGCCTTTCATTTGACACCCATATCGTACAAACAAATTCTAGATTCACCCCTGGTCCACCTTTATGGTGATATCTCGAAAAGGCTTCCACCTATGGAACTAAGGCCCACTCCCTTTTAAAATACTCATTAACACCTTTCGTTTGATACCCATATTGTACAAACGCATTCTAGAGTCACCCCTGGTCCACCTTTATGGCGATATCTCGAAAAGGCGTCCATCTATAGAACTAAGGCCCACTCCCATTTAAAATACTCATTAACACCTTTCATTTGACACCCGTATCGTACAAACAAATTCTAGAGTCACCCCTGGTCCACCTTTATGGCGATATCTCGAAAAGGCGTCCGCATATAGAACTAAGGCCCACGCCCGTTTGCAATACTCATTAACACCTTTCATTTGATACCCATATCGTACAAACAAATTCTAGAGTCAGCCGTGCTCCACCTTTATGGCGATATCCCTAAATGGCGCCCATCAATAGAACTATGGCCCACTCCCTCTTTAAATACTCTTTAATACCTTCCATTTGATACACATGTCATACAAACACATTCCAGGGTTACCCTAGGTTCATTTTTCTACATGGTGGTTTTCCCTTATTTTGTCTCCATAGCTCTCAAATGAGTATTTAATGTTCGGTTACACCCGAACTTAGCCTTCCTTACTTGTTATACCTGCTGTTACACCCCTTTCGTATATGCAACATTTCTCCATTTCGTATATGCTAAGAAGTGATATAAATTAAGATTTTTCCAATGCAACCAGTGTTGTCTCACATAATTTTCTTCGTACCAAAAAACTCTTTTGAGAGTACGAAAATAATTGTTTCGCAGTTGTGATCTGTTTATGCAAAAAAAAATTATGTGCGTTAGTACGTTCAAAGCTGAAAAACGGTTATACCGATTTTAATAATTTTTTTTCTGTTATTTTCGATCTGATTCTGGTATCATTTACCGACTTTAATAATTTTTTCTTTCTTTTATTCCATCGGATTAAGTGTTAATTTATAGCAAAAAAAATCGTTTAGCCTATATATGTATGCATCATAAATTTAAATATTTCCAATGCCAACCTTGTAGAATTTTACAAGACTTTTGTAATATATATTTATATTAGGCCGGGTCGATTTGTGGGGAGGCAAAAAAATCGCCCATTGCTCTATGAAAATCATATTATAGGGATCAAACTAAGAAACTTTGCCGAAGGAACCATACCTCTAAAACGAATTCTGGTGTCATTGGTGAAATTAGCGTTTTTACAACCCTTTTAAAACCAAGGCATCACTGTGATGCATTTGCATGTCGTCAACATAGTTGGGTGGGTTTTTTATTCAACCGCTTTAAAAAATGAAGGTATCACTGTGACACAATTGCAGATCGTAAAATTGCTTGTGTTGTTTTTTTTAAGCCACCCCTAAGACACAGCAGGTAGAATGGATGAATTACCATTTCATTCTTGTTATCTCGTCTCGTAGACCATATATAACGCAACAGTTTTTGTTAATGCATTAAGTCGTTGTGAAGAACTCAAAGTGTGAAGTGCTAATTTCAGATAAAAAATATTTCAAAAAAAATAATAAGTGAAGTGACCATTCCAAATCAAAAAGTTTACAATGAATCCACCATCCTCTACACCGCAAGATGAAGCAACTTCATCAACAACTATCGAAAACCCAATGAGTCATATACCCAAGCATGATGTTACTGTTTTTGGTGTGTCTACTGATTTCACTGATCTTAATTTACCAACCCATCTAGATATCTTGAGATATTATTTTTACTTAAGCGAACGTGCTAAAACAGAACAAAAAAAGTTTTCCCATAAATCATTCACTATTCAAGTATAACATAAGTTGATTGGAATTTGGGAAAAACTTGGTATGGAAAAAATGCTGAAAAAAAGCGTATTTAATAAACTGAATAAATTGCTTGACAAGTATCAAGAGCAAATCAAGAGAAGATACAACACCCAACAATTTACAGAGTATGTAAAATCTCTGGAAACAATTTTTTACATTGGAACATGTAAATGCGATTTGAAGGCAGCTCCATGTGCATGCAGCTGGGTTCCCGAACGCCTCAAAGAGTTCATGCACGATCAACATTATCAGAGAAGACAAACAATGGATGCATTTATGATGGAAACTGAAGAGCAAGGAGCAACGTCTATGTCATCAATGCCAACATACCAAAATCCCGATGATTCAACATACGCACCGCCTCCGGTTAAAGAAGATATGGATAGAAGCACAAGTTCACAATTCACAGAGATATACGATTGTTTTAACTTTGCCTTGATATGTGACAGATTTGGGGTGCCTGACAGAGTAGCATCAGCATTGGGAACCGCTCTTTTGCAAGATTTTAAAATTAAAGATAGGTTAGGTTAGGTTGGGTGGTAGCTTCCCTGATAGAGGAAGCTCACTTGGACAACATGACGGTCCGTTGTGATACCACATATAATAAACTAAACTAACGGTGACGTAGATATAACTACTTAGAGAATCGTTGGGTAGCAACGATAAAGTTCCGAATGATCCCGATCTCAACCTTGGATAGCTCCTCGGGAGATCCAAGTGAGTCACGACCGAAATACTTTCGCCTAGTTCTGGCAAAAGCTGGGCAGTCAAGCATAAAGTGATTTGGTGATTCCACCTCATCATCCTCCATACAGCTGCAGCAGGATGGAGTTTCCAATATATTGAGACGTACCGCATGGATACCTATGGGACAGTGCCCTGTCAAAACCCCAATGACCATTGATAGGTGAGCCTTAGTGAACCCAATTATTTCAGCAGACCTCCTGCCATCCACTTTCGGCCAGAAAGATCTTGATATCCTACAAGACGTAGTGTCCGCCCAACGTTTGCTGAGCTGACTCGAGGCCCAGCTATGGAAGAGCAATCCACAGGTAGCTAGCGGAATCCCGAAATCCCTACAGCCATCTTCATCCGGTTCAGTTGTACCGATTCGGGCTAAGAGATCCGCTTGACAGTTACCCGGAATATCACTATGGCCCGGGACCCAGATAATCTTAATTGTAAAATAATTCGATGCAATCGCAAGTGTGGTCAGGCACTCCCAGACCACCCTCGATCGCACTGTAGTTGAGCTCAAGGCCTTTATAGCCGCTTGGCTATCAGAGTAGATGTTAAATTCCCTAACCGTAGTAGCGCTGGATAGCATTTCATCCACCGCATCCTTAATCGCAGCAACTTCCGCTTGGAATACACTGCAGTGATCAGCCAACTTAAACTTGCGGCTTACATTTAGCTCTTGACAAAAGACCCCCCCGCCAACCTTTCCGTCCAACTTCGACCCATCCCTGAACAAGTTAACCGGTCCCATGCCCCAGATAATTCCTCTTCTCCACTCCTCCCTCGGGGGAATGACTGGGGTGAAGGTTGTATAGGGAGCGGCCACCGGCATGCAATAGTCCGTCCTGTTCGGGATAAAGTCGAAACTAGTAAGAAGGCTAGAGTGTCCGAAATCAGAAAGCATATAACCCATATCACGAAGCCTGACCAACGACCGGGCCGCGGCTGCCTTTCCCGCAATATCTACTGGATGTATATTCAGCATGACATTCAGTGCCAAGGTAGGTGTTGTTCTCATAGCGCCACTGATACCGATAAGCGCCGTCCGTTGCACTGACACTAGCATTTTGGAGGTGCTCGCCGTGTCCAGTGCTTTCCACCACACCAGCACCCCATATAGCAGAATCGGTTTGACCACCATCTCATAAAGCCAGTGTACTACTCCTGGCGAGAGCCCCCATCTCTTTCCGATAGCCCTCCTGCAGCAGTACAAGGCAACCGCGGCCTTCCTGGCCCTATCTTCCACATTGGGTCTCCAGGACAGCTTCTTGTCCAGAACAATTCCCAAATATTTAACCCTGTCAGTAATTACCAACGGTACCCCTCCAATCGAAGGAGTTCTGAAGTCGGGTATCTTATATCTCCTTGTAAAAAGAACCAATTCTGTTTTTCCCGGGTTGACCGCCACTCCACATGATTCAGCCCACCTAGCCACAGTATCCAGGTATCCCTGCAGAACATCGCGCAGGGTGACCAGAAATTTGCCCCTGACTAGGATAGCGAGGTCATCTGCATAGCCAACCACCCGACAGCCATTGGCTTCCAGCTCCACAAGAAGCTCGTTGACTACCACAACCCAGAGCAGAGGAGATAGGACACCTCCCTGTGGCGTGCCCCTGCACACCTTCCTCCTTATTATGGCTCCTCCCCACTCCGCTGCGACAATTCTGCCGCATAGAAGTTTGCTAATAAATTCAACCAGAGCCGCTTCGACTCCTAAACCCACCAGAGCTCTTTCGATTGCCCCCGGTAGAACATTGTTAAAAGCCCCCTCGATGTCTAGAAAGGCACCCAGAGCATACTCTTTATGTTCTAGAGACCCCTCTATTTGCTTTACAATCGATTGGAGAGCCGTTTCCGTCGATCTGCCTTTGCAGTACGCATGCTGTGAAGCCGACAGTAACCCCCCAGGTATCCTTTCTCGTAGGTACAGGTCAATCAGCCGCTCAAACGTCTTAAGAAGAAACGACGAGAGACTGATTGGCCTGAAATCCTTAGGTGAAACATGAGAGCCCCTGCCGGCCTTCGGAATGAAGATGACCCTAACCGTGTGCCACGACTTAGGGATATAGTTAAGCCTGAGGCAGTTAGTGTAGATGATGGCCAACCAGCGGCAGGAAATCCCTAAAGACCTTTGAAGTTGCGCAGGAATGATGCCATCCCGACCGGGTGACTTATAGGGCTTGAACGAATTTATAGCCCAGGATATTTGACTTTCCCGTAGTGGGATGGCAGGCATTTCTGCATGGCCAGCAACCGCCGACCACGCAAGCGAAGATCCCTGCGCAACTGGGACATCGGGAAAATGATTGTCCAATAAAAGTCTCAGGGACTCCTCGCTACTCATCGACCAGTCCCCACCATCATCTCTCAGATACCCCCGAGGGGCGGGATTCCTAGAGAGTATTTTTCTAAGCCTCGCGGATTCATTGCAGCCCTCTACGTTTTCGCAGAAGCTTCGCCATGAATCTCGCTTGGCTAACCTTATTTCATATTTATAAATCCCCAGACTCACCTTATAGAGCTCCCAGTCCGAGGGTAGTTTACTCCTCCTGGCTCTATTAAAGAGCCGCCTACTGGACGCCCTTAGGTCGTCAAGGGAATCAGACCACCAGGGCGGCTTTCCCTTCCCCCTGTAAGTTTTCAGTGGGCAGGACTGTTGAAAGGCGCTATTGCCTGCCAAGGTGAAGTTTTCCACCAGACCGTCTATTTCAGATTCGGACAGGTCCGAACCAACGATAGGCGCCTCAGGCAATAGCTCTCCCAACTTCCTACAATACAAGTCCCAGTTGGTACTTTTAGGGTTCCTAAAAGATATTTTACCGGGACGTTCTTCATTCACCGAGAACTGAATATATCGGTGATCAGAGAAATAGTGCTCGTTGAGAACCCTCCATCCAGATATCCGATCTTCCAGTTCTCTGCTAACCAGGGTGAGGTCCAGGACCTCCTCCCTTACCGCAGTAATAAAAGTCGGGTCATTGCCCCTATTACATATACAAAGTCCCTCATCTACAATAAAAGTAAATAAAGACTCACCTCTGGTGTTCGTATCCGAGCTCCCCCATATGCTATGATGTGCATTAGCATCGGCACCTATGATTACGCCAACCCCTCTCCGCCTTGCTTCAGCGGTGATTTCGCCCAGTATCACAGGCGGTGGTCCCGTTACGTCCCCATGGGGCATATACGCTGAGACCACCAACCGCTGCGCTTCCAGTCGTCATCAACATTACAAGGTACTTTTTCTGCCTTTCATTATTTTACTTTCTATCTTTATTTAATTCTTGTATATATTTGCATAAATTCATATATATCCTTCTATATATGTAATTTATCTCTTATTTTTATGCAAATAAACAATCCTTGAATTGTATTCTAATTCATTGTTTTTTCTTTCTTTGTGGTTCGCTGCTTGAGCAACTTTTCCAACTCGTGAGTTCGTACCGGCGCTTTCTTTCGTCGCTATTCCCCCCCAAAGTGTGTGAGTCCTTGATGGCAGCTCAAATTTCATTATACGTTCAAGAACATAATCTGCTCAATCCACTGCAATCTGGTTTTCGTCCTAAGCACAGTTGTTCTACAGCTATGTTGAAAATACTGGATGACATAAGAATTAATTTTGATAAAGGTGACCTAACTCTTCTTTGCCTCCTGGATTTTTCAAAGGCATTTGATTTAGTTAGTCATAGACTTCTTTGTGAAAAGCTCAAATGTTTTTTTGGGTTTTCAGTTACATCAGTTAGCCTTATGGCCAGCTACCTTGCCGAAAGGACTCAGAAAGTTGTATGCAAAGGCACTGCATCTAGATCATGTATTGTCTCTTCTGGTGTACCGCAAGGCTCTGTCCTTGGTCCTCTTCTGTTTCGTAATGTTTATTCTGTTTTACGTAGATTGAGAATGTCTGCTTCGTTCACTCCCCTAGAGACTAGGAAAAAACTAGCTATGCAGCTGATCCTTCCACAAATAACGTACTCAGAGCTCGTTTACAGTCAACTTGACTCTGCTTCGTCCCATAAAATTGATGTTACTTTTAACAACGTCACACGGTATGTTTACGGCCTACAAAAATATGATCATATATCTCCATGGAAGCGCAAAGTTATCGGATGCAGTATTTTTGAGTACATAGCAGCGCGAAATTGTATATACATGTACAAACTCATTGAATTTCAAACACCAAAGTATCTTTTTGAGAAACTTAAATTTTCAAAGTCTGGTAGACATCGCAAATTGATCATTCCCAGATATTTCTATTTGTGCTCTTCGAGGCTATTCTTTATACATGCTGTAAGGCTCTGGAATTCTATCCCAAATTTCCTTAAGGGTGTGTTGTGTAGGAACAACTACAGAAGGGTGATTCATGACTACTTCAGTTCAGGGAGCTTAATGTGATTGTGGTAAAACTTTATAGTCTTCCTTGTATTTCCACCTTTCCTTCTTTTACCAACAAAACTTTCTATTCGTTAAGTTTATAATTATTGTTAGTATTTGTCTTATAAGAATTTAGGCTTAATTGTTAATTATTTTGCAATGTATAATCGTTGATGTGCTATAAAAGACTCTGTCTTACAGTCACAACCACTTTTTTTTAAATAAATGGAAATTGAAATTGAAATTGAAATTTGTTACTGCCTCGCTCGAGGCAGACCGTGGTTACGTCAGCATTGCTGAAATTAGAGAGAATAAAAGCTTTAAATTCCTTTTTAATAAGCACACAGGATCTAGGCCTACCTGCCTCCCCATGCACCAAGGTGTTGAATTTTCCCGTCCTTAATCCAGAAATTTTTCCGCCGTTACTACTCAGCCACGGCTCCTGGACAAGGACAATATCCACTCCGCCTTTCTCAAGACAGAGCAACAAGTTTGCGGAAGCCGCCTTAGAATGCTGAAGATTGATTTGACGGATTTCCATCAACACCACTCTTCTTCTTCTGCACCCCATCCTTGGCGGCTTCGCCCTCGGAGACTAGGAGATCCTCCTCCTCCCCCAACAGACGACTTACACTGATGACGGATCCCGCCATTGATGATTCGCCCTCGGAGGCCAGGAGCTCCTCCTCGGCCCTATCAGCCAGACGACTAGCACTGATGCCAGATCCCGCTATTGACGGGACGTCAACAGTGCTTTCGCTGTTCAAATTAGCGGAGTCAGCATCCACAACCATGGGTACTGGCTCCCCTGCGGACGCCTCCACCTCCCGAACAGTCTCTGTGGGAGAGGAACCATCTCCCCTGGAATCGGCGTGGTAGATTTTGAGAACCACACGCTCGAGGCCATAGGAGATAACCCCCCTCGTGTCAGAGAGAGGACCGGTGGACTCTGCGTTTAGCAGAATCAGCACTTGCCGACGTGGCCCAACAGCCTCCTCTACTCTGAGGACCCTCCAGTTATGCGTCGGAAGGTTCGGGTTGCAGTAACGCATTAATTCGAGTATTTTCTCCGGCTGAGATGGCTCGGCAGGCAACCACACCCGAGCCCTCGGTCGAAGGGGGAGATCCCTCCGTTCCACGGCCTCGAGTCTGGCCCCCCTCCAGACCTCCCCTACCAAAGAAATTATTTTCTTAAAGATACAGGCCGACCTCTCGTCAGCACAAGTAATCAGTCTAAAACCATGATACCACCCCGAGTATTCGAAGCATGGCCGCGTACCTGGGCTCTCCATAACAGCGGTCATATAGGCCGCTGATATGGCGCTGGCGACCCACGGCCACTCCTCTCGGGAGATGGCACCATCCTCCCTACTCCTATCCAGGACCCCGAGGGTGATGGAGCCTGCACGTTTAGCGATTTCGCTAAACGAAATTGCGTCCCCACCTCCTCGGGCCCTTTTTGTCGTTGAGGCATTCCGCTCATCCGACCTTTGCCGCTTCATAGCCCCAAACCCTGCTGCTCACCCGAATCGTTCGACACCGGTGTGTGGTCGTCGCGAGATACGACGCTCCTGGCCCACTCCAGCGTCCGGGAATGCTTCTCAGACATCTGAGCTGCATCCCTTCCGCCGTAGCGCTCCAAGATCTTCTCAGCTAGGTGCCGATCACCCAGAGCTTTCCTACGCGGCGTCGATCGCCTACCTTTCCCGGCAGGCTTCGACCCCAGGGCTCCCGTTGGGAAAGCTCCTCGCGACAGGGCTTCCTTACTAGTACTGGGCTGGTCCGTCGAATTCGCCGGACCTTTGCCTTTCCCTGTCACAGCCCCATATGGGCCTGCATTGGGTGTCGGTTTCGACACCCCTCCACTACCCGAACTACCCGTACCTACGGGGTTTGAAACCAAACCCCTGCACTGATCCGTCTGATCAGCCCTTTTGACCCGCCGGGAGCTTTCCCGGCTGGCGGTGACCTGCTTCGGAGCACTCTCCGCACCTGTCGCGTCCCTCGCACCATGATGACTTTCGCCGTCACTCCTACCCTCCTTTTTATTCGTCTTCGTGTCCATTCTAAGAAGTCCCCCCTCAAGGCCGCTATCCGGAGCCGATTGTGTAGTCGCCCTTCAACGGTCCCGTGGTTATCTATGCTGCGCAGGGAGGCCACGCGAGGGTTGACGCATTACCTTATGAGTAATGCGTTCAGAGCCAGACCGGACGCAAAGCGGGAAAATCTTCAACCGCACCTACACCACCAACTTAACGGCGACGGAGCCGGAACGTACCTTGAGGCCCGCCACGGTTTTAACGGGACGTGAGCAGGTGCAGCATTAGCCTACCAGCCATTTCGATAGGGTTTCACCCCGACCTACTAAGGTGGCAAAATACTGCACCTACCAGCCCAAAGTCATCAATTCCTATCCATAGTCAAAATCAAGTCCCTAACAATCCGGTTCGTCACCGTTGAGTACCGATCTTGACCCTTAACAGGGTCCTCCCTCCCCTGAGCTCGGCACAATGACTCAGGGGTGCGGGTTTTATCGAGTTGTCCTCTCTAGATCCGCCATTATCAGAAGAAGCAGGGGCACCTCGTGCAGGACGTGACAACCAATCACGTGTGACAATTCGTCACTATGGCCGGTCTAAGACTGATACCAGTCCCTGATCCAGAGCCTGGAACCACGTATGATATCCAAGCCAAGTATCTTAACCCCCAAAAAAAAAAAAAATTAAAAAAAATTAAAGATAAGCACGGGAAACCTCTCATCATGGATAAATCGAAAGTTCGCAGAGAAAAAGAGAAATGCAGACAAGAAGTGCTTCGCAAACGGTTAGATGATACCAATTTGTTAGCGTTTTCATTCGATTGCAGAAAAGATGATACTTTAACGATAGATAAAATTGATGAGAAGTATCATACTAGGATGGTAAAAGAACCTCATCTTGTTATTTTGAGAGAACCCAGTTCCGAATTGATTTGATACGTAAGACTGGAACATGAAACCGCTGAATACAAAACTACCAAATTAAATGGGTTTTCAACGATAAAAATATATCACTAGATGCATTAATTGGAATATGCACTGACGGTGAGCCAACAAACACTGGCCCACACGGTGGAATTATATAATGATTCGAATTGCTGTTAAAAACACCATTGCATTGGTTCGTTTGCCTTCTACACTTCAACGAACTTCCGTTTCGGCATTTGTTTGAAGCTTTGGATAAATCAACCAGCACTGGACCAACATCGGCAACCGGAAAACTGAGCCGTCAAATCGAAACTTGTGAAACTCTTCCGGTAAGTTATTGCTATCACTCATTTATTATAATTGTCAACCATTTTTAATTATTTTATTATTATATATTTTCAGGTGGTGGACGGCTTCCAGAAAATTGAGTTGCAAAATATGCCCCCTGCTCCAGAAAAAATTGAATTTTCCACCGATTCGAAGTACTTATACGACATGGCCCATGCAATTTCTAGCGGCGTGGTTCCGGTGGATCTGGCTAACATCAAACCAGGGAAAATTGTACATTCTCGATGGCTCACCAAGGCCGCTAGATTATTGCGATTATATGTGACAACGGAAAATCCAGATGCAAATTTAAGAATTCTGGTTGAATTTATAATTAAATGTTATGTGCCAATGTACTTCAATATCAAGTATTACAGCTCTGTCGTGTACTGCAGTGCATTATTTTTCAAGTTCATTGGTTGGTCATTGGCGGCCACCGTGGTGTGATGGTAGCGTGCTCCGCCTATCACACCGTATGCCCTGGGTTCGCACCCCGAGGAAAGCAACATCAAAATTTTAGAAATAGTGTTTTTCAATTAGAAGAAAATTTTTCTAAGCGGGGTTGCCCCTCGGCAGTGTTTGGCAAGCGCTCCGGGTGTATTTCTGCCATGAAAAGCTCTCAGTGAAAACTCATCTGTCTTGCAGATGCCGTTCGGAGTCGGCATAAAACATGTAGGTCCCGTCCGGCTAATTTGTAGGGAAAATCAAGAGGAGCACGACGCAAATTGGAAGAGAAGCCCGGCCTTAGATCTCTTCGGAGGTTATCGCGCCTTACATTTTATTTTTATTTTACATTGGTTGGTCACGATTTGTAGAACCTCGTTTACGCAAAATTGTCAATCAAGTAATTAAAGATAATTCATATTATGCGAAAATATCTTGTTATCAATGTTGTTTGATGATAGCAAAGAAAAGCGCGACTGTGCCATCAAGAAAATTCTACGCTATCGAACCGATGTTGACGAGCCAATGGAACTTAGAGTGTATAAAAAACCAGACATAAACTTTAATTGCACAAGTTATACGGAAATGATCAACTTGAATGATATAAATATCGTATTTGAACCACCATTCACGCGAACCATTCCATACGATACATTGATAGAATATTTAAATCAAGATGATCCACCGTTTAATGATCCAAAAATTCCATCACACCTACAAGGAACGGAACGACATGTTCAATTGATAGCTAGCGTTTCCAAACGGGTTATACCGGAAAATGTAGAGGCTGTTATGGCGCCGACATTAGAGAGCCGTGCGAAATTGCCCAGACTTGAAAGTAAAAAAGACTTCAAACAATAATTTTTTTAGTTTCTTTTCTATAACTCACTTAAATTAATTTTTTCATTTACATATATTCTGACTAAATAAATTTCTTGAGAGAAAAAAAAGATATTATTATAAATAATTGGAGCACTCTAAATGGGTCAAAGTTGGATTTTTCAAAATTTGCCCCTAACCAAAAGTTCGACCCATATTGGGGGACATCAGAATTCGTTTTAGAGGTATAGTTCCTTCGGCAAAGTTTCTTATTTTGATCCCTAGAATACGATTTTCACAGAGCAATGAGCGATTTTTAAATCGACCCGCCCTAATATATATACTTTTTATACAACTATTGTTTCGGAATATATTAAATATAGTTTATTTGTACGAATACAGTTTACGGTCTCTGCACTTAGTTAGGCATTCTCTAAATGTGTAACAGTTTCCTTCCAGTTGTTCTCATTGTAATTATTATAGGTACGTAGGAAATATGTATGCATATATGTAAATATGTAATTGTATTAAATGTTCTGTTATTATTTTTGGTATATACCCAAATGGGTTCATACTCGTATTAAATATTTTGTTAGTTTAGTCTTGCGATAAAGCTTGCACGTGAATAAACTGTTTTGATTACTAACCGTGGGTTTCATTTACTCGTAGCCTTCACGGCATTCATCGCCAACTATAAATAAAAAGAACTATAGTAAACCGAACTAAAATCTGTATTTGCGAATAATGGGAGTGCGTGTGTGTGATAGTGTTCGTGCACGCAAGGAGAACGAATTTTCTAGAGGTTCCACAGGAGTTCACATGGCGACCGTGATCAAGGTAGGTGGTGGTGTGGAATATTTTTTCTCAAACATATGAAAAGTGGCAGTGCGTGAAAAGGAAAGATTCAAAATTATAATAAATTTAAGTAAAAATATGTGTAATTACAACAGAGATAATACAATAATCGCTTAAATAATAGAAATATCTAAAAACTACAACTATATATATCGGAAATAACCCTAACCTAAATACTTAGAGAAAAGAAAATTTTTTAGTAAAAGAAACTAACACTAAAACTAAACTAAAGAGAAATAATACAACAATATTTTAAATAATAAAGGTATACTAAAAACTACAAAAATAAAAGAAAATTTATAATAAAAGAAACTAATACGACGATTAATTTAAATAGAGATAACAAAAAAGCTATGAAATAATAGAAACAACTAAAACCAAAAATATAAGGGAAATCAGAGATAATTTAAAGTCGTAAAATAGAGACTTGTACGGAGTTGCATAACGGCATAAAAACCCACGCCACTACATAACGGCAGAGTATTCGCCGTTTTTCATCCATCACCACCACCAGCCAACGTCAGCAACACCAGCGCCAGCACCATCGAACACCAGCAGCAGCAGCAACACCAGCAGCGACAAATGGTAGCAGCGCCAACACTAGCAGCGACACAGGCAGCAGATGAAGCGGCAAAGACATAAGTATATATTTATGTATTCAATACTTTTCCGTATATGTACACGTTAAAATTTTTTTGATTAAACGCGGTGCGTCCGCAAAACGTTAAACATTATATAAAACATTTACATGTCCACTTGAATTTGAATCTAATTTCGATTTTTTTTCGCGTCAAACAACTATTAGTAAAATTTACAAAAAAAAAATTTTGTTTTGACACAAAAATTGAAATTGTTGATACACAACCCAAACTCGTATTTTCGTTTGCAGTAATGCAAATCTATATTTGGAAATCATAGAAATTTTTATAAAGTGTGTATGTATCTGCATATAAATCGTGGCTAAAAGAGAATATAGTTAGTGCATTTTAAAATGTCGTATGCATATACATTGACACACTTTGTGAAAATTTAATTACTTTTCAACACTTTCAATACTTTTAAAACAATTTAAAAATGTACTACATTAGAAATTATTAAATTCGTAATATATCCTATACTTTCAAAATACTTGAAAATACAAAAAAAAAACCAAAAACAAAAAAAAAAATGATAAAACAAAATAAAATTTAATACAAAAAAATGTTTAATACAAAAAAAAAAAAAAAACAAAAAAAGAAACATTTTGCTGTGAAGCGGTGCGGCCGACACATTAAATAATGAAAATTCAATACATTTGTTTTCATTTACTGAACATTTTGCTGTGAAACGGTGCAGCCGACACGTTAAACAATGAATATATTTTTGATGAAAACGGTGCGTCCGTAAAAATTCTAAAATTAATGCTTTTTAGTGCAACGGTGCGGCCGTCACGTAAAATTTAATGATTTTTTTTGTGCAACGGTGCGGCCGTCACGTTAAAAAATATTGAAATAAATACTAAATTTCAATAAACATATCCCGTTTAAAATTAATATCGCCTTGCGGAAATTGGAAAAATAAATCAGTCTTCCATTGTAGGTCATATATGGTAGCACAGCCGGTACAAAACAAAATTTTTCAAAGCCAAAACTTAATTGACGGTTCATCTGGAATACAATTCAATCAATTTTCAAGCAATTCTTGCTTCAAATAACCCTAACCAATTTATTCCAAAATTCAATACACAATTCAAGTAGAGCGGTTTCAAATTAGATTATGAAATCATTTAAATTTTTTTCAATCAAATTTTTTTTTCACATTCATAACACAAACTCGCCACTTTCTCTCATTCAACTTAGGTGATAAAATCATTTCAAATTCCCTTTCAATTCACACTTGTTCAAATTCATGTCTCAAATCTGCAGCAACAATTCAATTTAGGTTAATACAATTCAGGTTACAAAACCATTTGATATCTCTCTTCCATTCAAACTTGTTCATATTCGTAACTCAAACAATTTAGGTTCTAAAACCATTCCAAATTTCCTTTTCATTCAAATTCGTTCATATTCATACCTCAAATTTGCAACTTTTTCACAATTCGATTTAGATTATAAAATCATTTCAACCTTCTTTTTCATTCAAATTTCTTAATATCCAAGCATACAAAGCTGCAAGTGTAAGAGCCTTTCTTCTGCTAATGTCAAATTTCGAAACAAAATTCAAAGAATTGAGAGAAAATTTCTTTAAAACTAAAAAAACGTGTTTTGCACACAGGTCGTTCTTTACCGACAAGGCAAGAGAAGTTAGATGAATAGAAAAATTGTTTAATTGAGGCATATAATAACATTTTAGTAGAGGTAAATGGTCATTTTTAAAACCGACCTAGGCCAATTGCTGTGAATAAAAGTTTATCACGTTGTAGGGAAGAATTAATTAACTGCACAGTTAAAGTACCAACCAACTACAGCGAATTACTCCAAGATAACACTTTTATATCAGATACCGATCGGGAAGAAAAAGAATCCTTCGACGCATACAAAATCGAATCTGAGAAAGAAGAAGAACTCTCTGACTCATCATAGCCGGAAACACTCGACAGTCGTATCGGTGAACAAAGTTGTTCTTTACCTCATACTGAAAATATTTCATTACAAGAAAACTTCTGTGGTTTCGATAACCCAGTCGTTACATCAAACAATTCTTTGGAGCTTTTAACAACTTTCTCAAATTCCAACCAATCTCGTACTAATTTTCTAGAACCAATAATAATGGATACACCAGAACAAAAGAGATAGTTTATTGGGTCGTGGGCGCCCTTATTTAGGGAAAACTATAACGGTTACCCCTTAGCGCTAGACTCCTTCATAGATAAAATTGAACTAGTAGAAGGCTGAATAGATATAGATCTTATGCCAACTTTCATTTCACTTGTTAAATCGAAGCTCGAAAGGAAAGCAAGAGAAGCAATTCCGACAAATATAACATCTATTCAAGAAATTAAAGATGCTCTTAAAAGTCGAATAAAGCCAGATAATTCAAAAGTCGTTCCAGGGAAAATAGCTTCACTAAAAGTTACGATAAATAATTTAACCAAGTTTGCTAAACGCGTAGAAGAATTATCCGATGCTTTAGAGAGGTCTCTAATTTTCGAGGGCATATCAAAAGCCAAAGCGCACGAGATGGCATTCGAACAGTCAGTAAACGTGTGTAGGCTAATTACGCGCTCAGACTTAGTCAAAGCAATTCTGGCATCAACCTCATTTAATGACGCAAAAGACGTCGTAGCAAAAATGATAGTCGAACAAAACAATCAGGCTACAGAAAGACAGGTGTTAGCTTTTCGATCAAGGTTTAAGAATCAAAATAATTCTCGCAATAACAATAGAGGCAATAATTACTACAACAACAATAATAGATACAACAACAATAGCAATTTCAACAGGTTCAATAACAATAACAATTTCAATATATACAACAACAATAACAACGGTAGATACAACAATAACAATCAAAATAGGCAAAACAACAATTATAGACAAAATAACGACAATCGAGGCAATGGTAATTCCCGTAACACTAGCAACAGTCAAAATAAGTTAGAAAACAGAACCAATACTAACACGAATAGCGAACACTGAGGGACGAGGAGATAAACGAATAAATACTAAAAATATTTTCTGTCTGAATTTGAATTACTCGGATTTTGGCGAAATTTATATAACCGGATCTAACAAATTATGCACATTTTTACTAGATACAAAGGCTGATATTTCTTTGATTAAAATTTCAAGCTTAAATAAGCAAATTCCCATTAACTATGACGAAATAGTTAATATCACTGGCGTTACATCAGATTCTGTTCCTACTTTGCGTAAAATAAACATAGACCTAAATTTTTCTAATAATCTAGTGGAACATAGCTTACGTGTGGTAAACGATGACTCCAATATCCCATCAGACGGTATACTGGCTAAAGATTTTCTTCATTATAACAAATGTTTAATAAATTATTCAAATAGTAGCATCTCATTCTGGGCAAATAAAGAAAAAGTCATTATGCCAATCCTACACGGACCGGAAAGAGATATGTGTATTATACCACCAAGATGCCAAGTTTTTCGAATTTTTGACTTAGGTCACGCAACAACTCCACTTTTCGTTGAATCTCAAGGAATACAAAAAGGCGTATTTACCGCAAGATGCATTACAAATTCCAATAATCCAGTCATAAAATTAATCAATACCACAAGTGATGTACAATTCGTACACAAAAATTCTATTAAAGCAGAATACTTATCAAATTATCACGTCTATGTAATCGACAAAACTAAGTCAGATGCGAAGCGAATTAACGAAATAACTTCGATTTTAAAAGATCAAATTCGATAAGACGCACCATCTGAACTTTTAGATCTATGCATACAATATGCTGACATATTCGCGCTTGACAACGATAAAATGACGTTAAATAATTTTTATGAGCAGAAATTGCGGTTAACTGACAACCAACCAGTGTATATAAAGAACTATCGTCTACCCTATTCGCAGCGGGAAGAAATTAAGTGACAAGTTACAAAATTATTTAATCGAAGAAAGCTATTCTAACTACAACAGTCCTCTTATCCTAGTTCCTAAAAAGAAAATAAATGGCAAAAAAGCATACAGAATGTGCGTTGACTTTCGCGCAGTTAACAAGAAGCTAATAGCAGACAAATTTCCATTAGCATGAATCGATGATATTTTAGACAATCTTGGCAGAGCCAAATTTTTCTCAACCTTAGATCTTTTTTCTGGATTTCACCAAATACCATTACACGTAGATTCACGCGATATAACCTCATTTTCTACTGATCGCGGAGCATATCGATGGAAGGTATTGCTATTTGGTTTGAACATTGCACCAAATTCGTTTTCTAGGATGATGACCATCGCATTTTCAGGAATACCACCTAACGTAGCTTTTCTTTATGTAGATGACATTATAGTCATCGGCTGCAGCGCAACACATCACATTAAAAATTTGTTTAAAGTATTCAATACTTGTAGATCATTCACCCTTAAACTCAATCCAAACAAATGTAATTTTCTAAGACCAGAAGTAACATTCCTAGGACACAAATGCTCAGCTGAAGGTCTGTCACCAGACGAATCTAAAATAGACGCAATTCGTAACTACACTAAGCCAACATACAAGGACGCTGTAACAAGGTTTGCCCACTACTACAGACGCTTTATTCCAAACTTTGCATCTCTGGCAGCACCTCTGAATAGACTGAATAGAAAAAGAGTAGAATTTAACTGGGACGAAGAATGCGATAAAGCTTTTGATGCACTAAGAGCATCCCTTATGTCACCAAAGATATTACAATACCTAGATTTTTCCAAACAGTTTACCATTACAGTAGACGCTTCTAAGACGGAATGTGGAGCAATACTCAGCCAAGAATATCAAGGCAGCGATTTACTCATATGTTATGCGTCAAAATCTTTTAATGAGGCAGAACAAAAAAAAGCCATCATTATCAATTATTAGCCATTTATTTTGCCATTAAACACTTCAGACCATACGTTTATAGAAATCACTTTATTGTAAAATCAGATCACAGGCCCTTGTCTATCTATTCACTATGAAAGACCCATCTTCAAAACTTTCTAGAATTAGACTTGAGTTGGCAGAATACATTTTCACAATAGAGTACATAGGGGAAAAATCAAATGTAGGAGCTGATGCACTTTCTCGTATAACCATTGGCGAAATAAAAGAAGCAACCAAAAATATATTTGCAGTTCAGACTAGGGCAGTGAGTAAGAAAAAAGATAAATGTAGTTCTATCGGAAATATAAACTTCTGTGAAAATATACAAATATTAAACGTGTATGATAAATTCACTCATAACTTTTCAAAAAAAATTCGTCGTATTAGATCAGAAATATTTCATCATAAAAACAATAAACAATTTTTAAGAATATGCGCGTATATAAAGCATAAAAGAACAATTTTACTTGATTTTGAATTTTCTAACGAAATAAAGAATTTCGATACTTAACTTTCGATGCTAGAAAAAGAAGCCGGAAAACTTAATATTAAGGAAATATAATGGTCAAAAAACGATTTAATTTTCAAATACATTACAATTACAAATTTTAAAGAGAGAGGAAATAAGCTTTTACAATTTTTAAAAATTATTTTAATGGATCCGATTGAAACAATCACTGATCAGGAACAAAAATCAAAATTATTAGCAATTTATCACAATGATCCCATCACTGGAGGTCACTGTGGAACGAAAAAATTATACGCCAAATTACGAAACAAATTTTACTGGAAAAACATGACAAAGGACATAGCTAGTTATGTTAGGAAATGCGAAAAATGTCTTTTGAACAAAGTCAAAATAGGAAATAGGGAAGAACTCGTTCTAACCCCTACCCCTAATAAACCTTTCGATATTGTTTTAATTGCCACAATAGGCCCATTGCCAGAATCGAGATATGGTAATAAGTTCGCGCTTACCATAATTTGCGATCTGACAAAATACTTAGTTACAATATCAATACCATATAAAAGTGCAAAAAACCATCGCGTCAGCACTATTCGAAGGCTTTTTTTTAATATACGGTGCTATGAAATCCATTAAATCAAATTTATGCACTGAATTCAAAAATGAAATTTTTGCAAATTTAACCAGTTTATTAAATATTGATCACAACTTTTCTACGCCATATCATCATGAAACCGTAGGAACTGTCGAAGGAAACCATAGAGTTTTCAATGAGTACCTACGTGCGTACTTAAATGATTCCTTTGATGATTGGGATACATATTTGAGATATTTTACGTTTTGGCATAACATAACGCCAAATACGGTATTCGATAATAAACTTACTCCTATTGAACTAGTTTTTGGGAAAAAGGCCCTTGAAGAACGAAACAATCGAACCCATTTATACTATCGAAAATTATTCAAAAGAAATAAAGTACCGAATGCAAAAATGCCACGCCTTGGCTAAAGAGTTAGTAGAAAAACACAAAATAAGAAATAAAGATGCATACGACAAAAATGCACAACCAATAGAAGTGAACATATACGATATGGTTTTAGTTCAAAAAGAACCACGTGAAAAACATAAAAACATATATCAGGGCCCATATTTAGTAAAAAAATATAGACGGTGTAAATGTAACCATTTTTGATAATGAAAGTAAAAAATACAAAAACATGCATAACAAGTAAGGAAGGCTAAGTTCGGGTGTAACCGAACATAACATACTCAGTTGAGAGCATGGAGACAAAATAAGGGAAAACCACCATGTAGAAAAATTAACCTAGGGTAACCCTGGAATGTGTTTGTATGACGTGTGTATCAAATGGAAGATATTAAAGAGTATTTAAAGAGGGAGTGGGCCATAGTTCTATAGATGGACGCCATTTAGGGATATCGCCATAAAGGTGGAGCAGGGCTGACTCTAGAATTTGTTTGTAAGATATGGGTATCAAATGAAAGGTGTTAATGAGTATTTTAAAAGGGCGTGGGCCTTAGTTCTATATGCGGACGCCTTTTTGAGATATCGCCATAAAGGTGGACCAGGAGTGACTCTAGAATTTGTTTGTACGATATGGGTGTCAAATGAAAGGTGTTAATGAGTATTTTAAATGGGAGTGGGCCTTTGTTCTATAGATGGACGCCTTTTCGAGATATCGCCATAAAGGTGGACCAGGGGTGACTCCAGAATGCGTTTGTACAATATGGGTATCAAACGAAAGGTGTTAATGAGTATTTTAAAAGGGAGTGGGCCTTAGTTCCATAGGTGGACGCCTTTTCGAGATATCACCATAAAGGTGGACCAGGGGTGACTCTAGAATTTGTTTGTACGATATGGGTGTCAAATGAAAGGCGTTAATGAGTATTTCAAATGGGAGTGGGCCTTAGTTCTATAGGTGGACGCCTTTTTGAGATACCGCCATAAAGGTGGACCAGTGGTGACTCTAGAATGCGTTTGTACAATATGGGTATCAAACGAAAGGTGCTAGTGAGTATTTTAAAAGAGAGTGGGCCTTAGTTCTATAGGTGGACGCCTTTTCGAGATATCGCCATAAAGGTGGACCAGGGGTGACTCTAGAATTTGTTTGTACGATATGGTTATCAAATGAAAGGTGTTAATGAGTATTTTAAAAAGGCGTAGGCCTTAGTTCTATAGGTGGACGCCTTTTCGGGATATCGCCATAAAGGTGCACCAGGGGTGACTCTAGAATTTGTTTGTACTATATGGGTATCAAAAAAAAAGGTGTTAATGAGTATGTTAAAAGGGAGTGGGCCTTAGTTCTATAGGTGGACGCCTTTTCGAGATGTCGCCATAAAGGTGGGCCAGGGGTGACTCTAGAATGCGTTTGTACAATATGGGTATCAAACGAAAGGTGCTAGTGAGTATTTTAAAAGAGAGTGGTCCTTAGTTCTATAGGTGGACGCCTTTTCGAGATATCGCCATAAAGGTGGACCAGGGTTGAATTTGTTTGTACGATATGGTTATCAAATGAAAGGTGTTAATGAGTATTTTAAAAAGGCGTAGGCCTTAGTTCTATAGGTGGACGCCTTTTCGGGATGTCGCCATAAAGGTGGACCAGGGGTGACTCTAGAATGTGTTTGTACGATATGGGTATCAAATTAAAGGTATTATGAGGGTTTTAAAAGGGAGTGACCCAGAACATCAGCTGTCGGGTACCGCTAATTTATTTACATATGTAATACCACGAACAGTATTCCTGCCAAGATTCCAAGGGCTTTTGATTTCGCCTTACAGAACTTTTTCATTTTCTTCTACTTAATATGGTAGGTGTCACACCCATTTCACAAAGTTTTTTCTAAAGTTATTTTTTGCGTCAATAAACCAATCAAATTACCATGTTTCATCCCTTTTTTCGTATTTGGTATAGAATTATGGCATTTTTTTCATTTTTCGTAATTTTCGATTTCGAAAAAGTGGGCGCTGTTATAGTCGGATTTCGTCCATTTTTGGTACCAAGATAAAGTGAGTTCAGATAAGTACGTGGACTAAGTCTAGTAAAGATATATCGGTTTTTGCTCAAGTTATCGTGTTAACTGCCGAAGGGAAGGACAGACGGTCGATATATGTATAAAAACTGGGCGTGGCTTCAACCGATTTCGCCCATTTTCACAGAAAACAGTTACCGTCTTAGATTCTATGCCCCTACCAAATTTCAGAAGGATTGGTAAATTTTGTTCGGCTTATGGCATTTAAAGTATTCTAGACAAACTAAATGAAAAAGGACGGAGCCACGCCCATTTTGAAATTTTGTTTTATTTTTGTATTTTGTTTCACCATATCATTCCTGGAGTTTAATGTTGACATAATTTATTTATATAATGTAAAGATATTCAATTTTTTGTTAAAACTTTACTTTTAAAAAATTTTTTTTTTTAAAGTGGGCGTGTTCTTCACACGATTTTTCAAATTTTTATTTAGCACATATATAGTAATAGTAGTAACGTACCTGCCAAATTTCATCATGATATCTACAATGACTGCCAAATTACAGCTTGCAAAACTTTGAAATTACCTTCTTTTAAAAGTGGGCGGTGCCACGCGCATTGTCCAAATTTTACTAATTTTCTATTCTGTGTCATAAGGTCAACACACCTACCAAGTTTCATCGCTTTATCCATCTTTGGCAATGAATTATCGCATTTTTTCAGTTTTTCGAAATTTTCGATATCGAAAAAGTTGGCGTAGTTATAGTCCGATATCGTTCATTTTAAATAGAGATCTGAGATGAGTGCCCATGAACCTACATACCAAATTTCATCAAGATACCTCAAAATTTACTCAAGTTATCGTGTTAACGGACAGACGGACGGACGGACGGACATGGCTCAATCAAATTTTTTTTCGATACTGATGATTTTGATATATGGAAGTCTATATCTATCTCGATTCCTTTATACCTTTACAACCAACCGTTATGCAATCAAAGTTAATATACTCTGTGAGCTCTGCTCAACTGAGTATAAAAACCGCATAAGGGCAGTGCCGAGATAAATAAAATCGAATGTACCCAATTTCATTTTGAGATAGTCAAAAAATAAATTTTTTTATTATTTCATTTCGCTAATAAAGCAAATTTAAATCAAAATTTATCATACTTTAAAACCATACTTAATTTAAGTAAAAGCAAGTTTAAATAAAAATATGTCAAACGGTGAAAACAATACGTAATTTAAGTAAAATAAGCAAATAGAAAATGCATGTAAAAGTCACTATAAAAAACCGATGTAAATGAAATTTTGAAGTGCAAAGAAAACAAACAAAAAAGATATAAAAAATATTGATATTCATATATGTAAATAGGTAGGCTTAAGCACAGATAAATGTAATTAATTAAATTCACTAAGCTACCTTCCAGAAAAAAGAGAATAATACATAAACTATTATTATTCATATATGGAAATATGTAGGCTTACAATAAATGAAAAACTAAGCATAACAAATATAAGTACAAATAAATGTAATTAGTTAAAGCAGCCAAGTTAGCCTAGGTATATCTACCGCAAAAGTTCAAAATTCATGTCATTTTTTTTCCATTCGGGATGAATGTAAAATCCACCCAAAAAAAGTTGAAGCCGACAAACCTGATCAACTTATCGACTTCAACCTTTTTTTTTTGAAAAGGGGGATGGTGTAACAGCAGTCTTATGATCTCACCCTGTTTCCCACTTGGTGCAACCCTGTTGTCTATTGTGAATGGACAACAGGTGTTGACACAAGTTGGAAACGGGGAGGTCGGCAAAAAAAAGAAAAGGCGCCCATCATTAATATATACATTTTGGACTTGGCGAAAACGCGTTGGAAAAACTAAAAGTCTAGTTCAGTGACTCCATTTTTAAAATTAAAAAACCCAAAAGTAAATTTTAAACTATATATATATATTTTTTTTTATACAACTATAAATAAAAAATACTATAGTAAACCGAACTAAAATCTGTATTCGCGAATAATGGGAGTGCGTGTGTGTGATAGCGTGCGTGCACGCAAGGAGAACGATTTTTCTAGAGGTTTCACAGGAGTTCACAATACCGCCCTTAATTTCTTTTATACAACCCTTTCGTATATGAAACATAAATTTAATTTTCCCTTGTCGCTCTTAATAAATTTCTTTTATACAACCCTTTCGTATATGCAACGTAAATTTAAATTTTTCCTATGTCGCCCTTAATATATTTCTTTTATACAAACATTTCGTATATGCGACATAAATTTAAATATTTCCTATGCCAACGTTTGAGAATTTTACAAGACTTTTGTAATCTAGTCCTCTTATCCTCCAGTTTTTTAGAGTCCAATATCCAAAAGATGCAATTCTTATTATTATTTTATAATTGTAGAACCATCTATATATGCATTCGTTCAAAAATAACAATGCATTTAAGACCATGAGTTGGTAATGGCTTATGCTACTTTCAAAATAAACGGCTCATATATATAAATGAATTTGTGTGCGTTAGTACGTTCAAATCTGGAATACGGCTACTCCGATTTTAATAATTTTTTCTATTTTATTTTAGATTTGATTTGACTATTGTTGTTGAAATATGTGTCTATGTTTCACCTCTTTGTATTACCTCTACAAATGGTGTGTGTCCACTATTCACCGCAACCAATGCAGCTATATGTTATACACTATGATCACCAGAGATGTGTATCTCCGCTTTTGGTACAATATGTTCTGTAGCTAGTTACCGCTAGATGGGTTTACTAAACATTATCTAAGTGAGGATAAGCGTTTTTTTACCCGCAAACGTAGACGTATATACGTGTAAAAAAAAACAACGGCTATTATACATTTAATCTAGGCTTTATAAGAGATTCAAGAAATCTGGTGCTCCTGCAGACCTCTCTAAATATCTATTAGCTGGCTCTAATTTTCACCGTCTTAATCAGCTATGTTAAAAAAATTACTTAAATTGTTGTAAAGCCCAATTTTTTAGAAATCCAAAAAAGTTTTAGAGTTTCGTAAATTCAAAGCCACCTATTCCTCCAACGGTTTTCATTCCGGTCAATACCCGTATCGCTTAGATAACCCGAATTCCATTGTTAATCCCGCTATTGATAGTGATATTGTTCTTCAGAGTCTTCAATCTTGCAGCCCACCTTTTCTCCGGGACCAGACGGTGGTCCTAGTTGCGTGCTTAAGTACTGCGTTGAAAACATGTATGAGCCTATTTTAAAATTATTTCAGCTATCTCTGGGATCTGCGTCATTCCCGCCACTTTGGAAACAGCCTTTTATTATACCCCTGCACAAAAAAGATAGTAGGTCAAAAGTTGAAAACTACAGGGGTATTGCTAAACTTTCAGCCATTCCTAAAGTCTTTGAACATATTGTTACCAGTCAACTCCAATATCAGTGGTCTAGTCTTTTATCTCCATGACAACACGGTTTCATTCGTCAAAGGTCAATCACAATAAATTTGCTTGTATTCACCTCTATAGTTATGGAAGGATTTTTAGCGAACAAGCAAACGGATGTCATCTACACGGACTTCAGCAAAGCATTTGATACCGTCAACCATGAGTTACTTATTCTTAAGCTTGATTTACTGGGCTTTCCGTTTCACCTATTAATGTGGATGAAAAGCTATCTTTCTAACCGGACCCAAAAAGTCCTGTTCAAGTGCAATCTGTCGGAATCGTTCGGGGTTTCCTCCGGTGTACCCCAGGGAAGTCATCTAGGCCCTTTTCTCTTTACCCTTTTCATTAATGACTTGCCACAGACAATATTATATTCCCATACTATAATGTATGCGGATGATGTAAAACTTTGCTACACTCAGTGCCCTATCGATTTGAGTTCTTTGGATCTTCTTCAGACCGACTTGGACTCGTTCCAATGTTGGTGCACAACAAATCTACTAGCTTTTAATTGCTCTAAATGTAAGCATATGACATTTCACCGAATGAAGCCAGTATTGAAACCTTATGTAATAGATGGTACGCCTTTGGAGCGTATATCTATTGCAAATGATCTAGGTGTCCTTTTTGATCCGAAACTGAATTTTAACATGCATATTTCATCTATTGCTAACAAAGCGTTGGGTGTACTTGGATTTGTTAAAAGATGGGCTAAAGAGTTCGATGATCCGTACCTATCTAAGGTTTTTTACACATCGCTGGTTCGTCTAATACTCGAGTATTGCTCATGCGTTTGGCGCCCTGTTTCTCAAAAGCATATAAAGCGCCTTGAGTCGGTTCAAAAGCAATTTTTGATATTCGCATTGCGCGGCCTTAATTGGGACTCAAGTCTCCACCTTCCTCCATACAGAAGTATACTTCTTCTTATTAACCTACCCACTCTGGAAAATCGGAGAATATTACTGGGGGTATTGTTCATCCATAAGCTCATTATTGGAGAAATTGATTCTGCGGACCTTCTCAGCCTCTTGTTTTTTGCGGTTCCCCCTAGAGTATCCAGACACTACGTTCCTTTTTATTTACCCATTTGTCGTCGAAACTTTGCTAAAAATAATCCTCTTCTTATCTGGTGCGCGCACTACAATGACTTGTATAGCTGTATTAGTCTTGAATGTACTTTTGCCACTATACGTAATGCAATACTTGCCTATCTAATCTAAGAGATACAAGCTAATTTAATATGCCGGCATTTATTTATTCCGTAAAAAACAGGCACGATCTCGTATAACGATGGAGGAACATTTATCAATATGTATCATTAAGAAGGAACAAGACAGTACTGTGTTGATTGGAATCTGGTGCTTTCCAACAACGTTAAAAACATGCTTTTTCATGAGTCACTGACCGGAATCGTATGCATTCCGGCAGTATAATCTTATGGGTCAGGCATCGAGCTGATTGGAATCCGGTGCATTCCAACAACACAAGCCATGCTACTTTTTTATGCTTTGTGATGGCGTATCCGCATTACACTACTCTTAGCTCTGCCGGATTCCCATGACATGTTGATTGGAATCTTGTTGCATTCCAACAGCAAGATTGGAATCCACTGCATTCCGAAATCATGTTGAGCGGAATCTGAGGCATTCCGCCAGTACAAAATCTCGGTATAAGGTCTTATTTCTGCTCATATTTCTTATTATTATATTCTGAAATTAAACTGTAATGTTCAATAATATATCTTTGTTTGTAATATAACATTGTTGAAATCTCTATATATCTTAAATTTTTACTTTTGAGTTGTGTATATATATATCTTTTATATTATGCAGTCGACCATTTCAAGTTTGTCGTCGACTTTAAATAATAAATAAATAAAATAAATAAATATCAATATTAATACCTGTATTTAATAAACGACTCATGATCATATACAATCGTTTTTGTTATTGATATTAGAAAAAATTACAAAATTTACAAACGGCGATATGTTTCTGAATTTCACTTCTTCGTCAGCTGGCTTCTCGGGAGCTGAGTATTGAACTCGAAATCTCCAACATTCATACTTTATACGCAGCTCGCTTTGCAATTTGTCTCTAACGGCCTGATTCTGAACGTTACCAGTAAATTTGTAACCGGAGTACTATGTCACCGAAAATCGTTTCCAGTACTTTTATTAGCGATTCTTGCCCAGGTGGTAACGCTGTTATCACGAAAAAACTCACCAGTGTCTTTGGGGAAATTCCAAATAGAATACATACATTAGGCCGGGTCGCTTTGTGGGGAGGCAAAAAATCGCCCATTGCTCTGTGAAAATCATATTCTAGGGATAAAAATAAGAAACTTTGCCGAAGGAACCATACCTCTAAAACGAATTCTGATGTCCCCCAATTTGGGTCGAACTTTTGGGTGGGGGCAAATTTTGAAAAATCCCACTTTGACCCATTTAGAGTGCTCCAATCGCGTCCAAATGTATGACCGACCCCCACCAACTTTGGAGGCCCAACCTACCGATGCCAGTGACACACCCCCTGGAACCCCCTGGGGGTTCACCATACAAACATTTCAAAAAATCGCCGGTTTTGCACTTTACATGAAAAAATCATCGAAATGCCTCTGTTTTTCCTTTTTGGAGTTTATTTTTCTCTTTAGAAATTTATTTAGTCAGAACATATGTAAATGAAAAAATGAATTTAACTTAGTAATAGAAAAGAAATTAAAAAAAATTTTTACAAATTAGCGTTTTTACAACATCACTGTGATGCATTTGCATGTCGTAAACATAGTTGTGTGGGTTTTTTATTCAACCGTTTTAAAAAATTAAGGTACCATTGTGACACAATTGCAGATCGTAAAATTGCTTGTGTTGTTTTTTATAAGCCACCACAAGACACAGCAGGTAGAATTGAAACCATCTTTTCATTCTTATTACCTCGTCTCGTAGACCATATATAACGCAAGAGTTTTTGTGAATGCATTAAGTCGTTGTGAAGAACTCACAGTGTGAAGTGCTAATTTCAGATAAAAAAATATTTCAAAAAATAATAAGTGAAGTGGCCATTCCAAATCAAAAAGTTTACAATGAATCCACCATTCTCTACACCGCAAGATGAAGCAACTACATCAACAACTATCGAACACCCAATGAGTCATATACGCAAGCATGATGTTACTGTTTTTGGTGTGTCTACTGATTTAACTGATCTTAATTTACCAACCCATCTGGACATCTTGAGATATTATCTGTACTTAAGCGAACGTGCTAAAACAGAACAAAAAAAGTTTTCCCATAAATCATTCACTATTCAAGTACAAGATAAGTTGATTGGAATTTGGGAAAAACTTGGTATGGAAATAATGCTGAAAAAAGTGCATTTAATAAATTGAATAATTTGCTTGACAAGTAGCAAGAGCAAATCAAGAGAAGAAACAACACCCAACAATTTACAGAGTATGTAAAATCTCTGGAAACAATTTTTTACATTGGAACATGTAAATGCGATTTGAAGGCAGCTCCATATGCATGCGGCTGGGTTGCCGAACGCCTCAAAGAGTTCATGCACGATCAACATAATCAGAGAAGACTAACAATGAATGCATTTATGATGGAAACTGAAGAGCAAGGATCAGAGTCTATGTCATCAATGCCAACATACCAAGATCCCGATAATTCAACATACGCACCGCCACCGGTTCAAGAAGATATGGATAGAAGCACAAGTTCACAATACACAGAGATATACGATTGTTTTAACTTTGCCTTGGTATGTGACAGGTTTGGGGTGCCTGACAGAGTAGCATCAGCATTGGGAACCGGTCTTTTGCAGGATTTTAAAATTAAAGATAAGCATGGGAAACCTCTCATCATGGATAAATCGAAAGTTCACAGAGAAAAAGAGAAATGCAGACAAGAATTGCTTCGCAAACGGTTAGATGATACCAATTTGTTAGCGTTTTCATTCGATGGCAGAAAAGATGATATTTTAACTATAGATAAAATTTATGAGAAGTATCATACTAGGATGGTAAAAGAACCTCATCTTGTTATTTTGAGAGAACCCAATTCTGAATTGATTGGTTACATAAGACTGGAACATGAAACCGCTGAATACAAAACAACCAAATTAAATGGTTTTTTCAACGATAAAAATATATCACTGGATGCATTAATTGGAATATGCACTGACGGTGAGCCAACAAACACTGGCCCACACGGTGGAATTATAAGACGATTCGAATTGCTGTTAAAAAGACCATTGCATTGGTTCGTTTGCCTTCTACACTTCAACGAACTTCCGTTTCGGCATTTGTTTGAAGCTTTGGATAAATCAACAAGCACTGGACCAAGATCGGCAACCGGAAAACTGAGCCGTCAAATCGAAACTTGTGAAACTCTTCCGGTAAGTTATTGCTATCACTCATTTATTATAATTGTCAACCATTTTTAATTATTTTATTATTATATATTTTCAGGTGGTGGACGGCTTCCAGAAAATTGAGTTGCAAAATATGCCCCCTGCTCCAGAAAAAATTGAATTTTCCACCGATTCGAAGTACTTATACGACATGGCCCATGCAATTTCTAGCGGCGTGGTTCCGGTGGATCTGCCTAACCGCAAACCAGGGAAAATTGTACATTCTCGGTGGCTCACCAAGGCCGCTAGGTTATTGCGATTATATGTGACAACGGAAAATCCAGATGCAAATTTAAGAATTCTGGTTGAATTTATAATTAAATGTTATGTGCCAATGTACTTCAATATCAAGTATTACAGCTCTGTCGTGTACGGCAGTGCATTATTTTTCAAGTTCATTGGTTGGTCACGATTTCTAGAATCTCGTTTACGCAAAATTGTCAATCAAGTAATTAAAGATATCTCATATTATGCGCATTCGGAAAATATCTTTTTATCAATATTGTTTGATGATAACAAAGAAAAGCGCGACTGTGCCATCAAGAAAATTCTACGCTATTGAACCGATGTTGACGAGCCAATGGAACTAAGAGTTTATAAAAAACCAGATATAAACTTTAATTGCACAAGTTATACGGAAATGATCAATTTGAATGATATACATATCGTATTTGAACCACCATTCGCGCGAAGCATTCCGTACGATACATTGAAAGAATATTTAAATCAAGATGATCCACCGTTTAATGATCCAAAAATAGGCTGTTACGGCGCCGACATTAGAGAGCCGTGCGAAATTGCCCAGACTTGAAAGTAAAAAAGACTTCAAACAATAATTTTTTTAGTTTCTTTTCTATAACTCACTTAAATTAATTTTTTCATTTACATATATTCTGACTAAATAAATTTCTTGAGAGAAAAAAAAGATTTTATTATAAATAAATAATAAATATTATTATAAATAAATAAATATAAATAAAGAAAAAACATAGCCATTTAGCTAATTTTTTCATGTAAAGTGCAAACCCGGCGATTTTTTGAAATGTTTGTATGGTGAACCCCCAGGGGGGTGCCAGGGGGTGTGCCACTGGCATCGGTGGGTCGGGCCTCTAAAGTTAGTTGGGGTCGGTCATACATTTGGACTCGATTGGAGCACTCTAAATGGTTCAAAGTGGAATTTTTCAAAATTTGCCGCTACCCAAAAGTTCGACCCAAATTGGGGGACATCATAATTCATTTTAGAGGTATGGTTCCTTCGGCAAAGTTTCTTATTTTGATCCCTTTTTAAATCATCGACCCGCCCTAATATATATATATATACTAGAAGACCCGGCATACGCTGTTCTGCCCTAAATTTTGCCTATCTGCATACATTTTAATAAGCTTTTTCCGTCTGACTCTGCCCTCCCGCCATCTCACTTTTTCCTAATCCTTTTATTCACTCCTCCCTCCGTCTTTTTCGCTTCATCTATCTCCATCTTCGTCTCATTCTATCTCTTCTCAATCTCCTTCTCTCTTTTCTCTTCTCTCAATTTCTTCTCATTCTTCTGCATCCCTTATTGCGTGTCCCAGATGGTGGTATGTATTTTATTCCAGTCCCAGTCCCAGTCCCACTACGAGTCTCTTTTTATATATATAGATTTTTATTTTTCACACTTCACTATAATATTGAAACGAAATGCAGATTTTCGTTGCTTTTGAAATTCGGCTTAAAAATTGCACATGGAACAACTAAAGACTCTCCTGAATTAAAGAAACCCCCCCCCCCCCAACCTTCTCGGCAGGCCTGGTGATGTGCTATACTTGATATCATTCGCTATAATATTTTTTATTGATAAGCACGTTGTTTAATTAAACACCAACCAATTACACGGAAGTATATCCGCACCACCTGAAAATGTGAGTGCCAGTGCGTATACGTAACATTTTATTATTACGTACTTATAAACATATAAAAAAAATTGCAATAAAATAATATTGCGACTATAAACTGAGATATATATAACCTATCCTATATTTCAAGTTAGATCGAACTAAACACGGGGTGCAGAGTTTAGGAGTCCATCGAGAACAAACATAGTGACACGTGAGTGATTTTTATATATTAAGATATAAATGAATTTATTTATTTAAGGCTATGAATATTAATCCTTACAGACTATAATACAAAGAAAATTAAAAAAAATACTTACATATTCCTAAAATTAATCGGTGTACTTGTGACGGACTTATTTTCCGCTGAGGTATGCCCAGTCAATCCAGGGTTCCTATGATTGATGGGAGAACCTATGCTTGTCGCAAGATATAAAAAAAGAGGTTCTGTAAACGTTATACTATTTATTTAAAAATAAAATGTCCTTATTAGCTACTCCTATTATCTGGCCCTGTCTCGATAAAAGTAGCTGAGGTAGAACCCCTCTGCCAAGCTCTCCGTCAGTTATAGTGGAAACCTCCTACTGAGTATAAAAACTAAACACGAAATGAAGTGGAAACCTTCAGGTCGCAGTGCTGATCAGTGGTAGTAGCCCACTTACTCGTATGCCTATCCCCTAGCTTCTCATCTTACATGCTAATTTGTCGCCCTTATATACGATTTCGTACGTCGGCGGACGGTTATTTCCTAAAAACAATTCATTAGTAACAACTCCTCCGTTACAAAATTATTTAGAGCTGCGCGCAGGCAGTCAGTAATTTTACAATAACAATTATAAGAAGTAAGGAAGGCTAAGTTCGGGTGTAACCGAACATTATATACTCAGCGTGAGCTTCAATTGTACATTTCATTTCTTAACATGTGGCACCGCCCGTTAAAAAAAAATGTTTCCCCATTTCCTCTTACAATAAAACTTGATAAGTGAAATATCATTTATTCAAAACAATTTTTTGCTAAGTTATAGCTTATTATTCTAGTCTACGACCCTTTTAAATTTGTTTTATAAAAAAGTGGGCGTGGTCTTTAACCGATCCCGTCCATTTTTAGTACAAACATTTTCTGCTATAAGGAAAATATATGTACACAATTTCATTACTATATGTTAATTTTTCTTCAAGTTATTGCTCCAGAAATATAGAATATTGCTTAGTCATAAAAGGGGCGGTGCCACACCCATTTTTAAAAATTTTAGTAATTTAATGCTATAATTCAATTTGGAAAGCAAAATTCTATTTATATAAAGCTCTTTTCGCTAAAATATAGCTTATTATTTTCGTCTACGACCCTTTTAAAAATCTTTTATATAAAAGTGGGCGTGGTGTTTAACCGATCTCGCCCATTTCTTCTAGAAATATTTCCTGCTATAGGGAAAATTTTTGAACCCAATTTTTTTACGATCCGTTAATTTTTCTTCGAGTTATGGCTCCGGAAACATAGAAAATTGCTTATTCATAAAAGGGGCGGTGCCACTCCCATTTTTAAAAATTTGAAGTTTTTCCTATTTATTGTTATAATTCCACTTTGGAAATGAAATATAAGGGATATAAAGCCCTTTTTTGCAAAGGAATGGCTTATTTTATCCGTCCACGGCCCTTTTAAAAATCTTTTATATAAAAGTGGCCGTGGGCCTTAACCCATTTCGTTAGTTTTTCTTCAAAGCATTCCTTATAGCAAAGGCAACGTCTCTGCCGAATTTTGTTACGATAGGTTTAACGATTTTTGATTTATTATTAATAATGTTTGTATGTAATATTTCGCTTATGTGAAAGAGCGGATAAGTCAACTTCTCGCAAATAGGTATATAGAATTGTATTGCTGAGGGTAGAAATTGAAGTTTCAATGTATATATTTGTGATAGAAGTATGTATAGGCATTAGGTATGTATTTATTTAAGTATAAAATTAATTCATTAGCTTGTATAACATTCAATATAAATCATAAATTTATGTATTTAACATAGCCATCAGTAGTATTCAGAGCAATAATTCATATTTAATGTAGAAATTATAAAAAAATCAAATCATAATAAATGTAGAGTGTAGTAATTATTAAATTGCTGTGAGAATTCTGATAATCCGGGTTTTGGATCTTCACAGTAACCCTCCCCTACCGCTGCGAGGCTAACGATCACCACGTCGGTGCACGTGATCCGTAAGCGGGAGTGGTATTCCCATTGTATATGGTGGATTAAAAAAAAAAAAAGATGTGTTATGGCATGAGCCTAGTTAAAGGGTAAATTGATGTGATTATGAAATTGTGGTTTAGAGTTTACCGGGTTTTAGTGGTTGATCCGATATTCGGGTACTCCTTGAAATTAAATTTCTTCGTGTATGATTTGACACTGTTCCGGTTGGGCGTGTACGTTACTACCGGTTTCATTCGGGTTGAAGTAGAATCTTACAAAATAGTCCGTTATTCCGCAGTTGTCTCGGGATGTGTGTTCGTTTAAGGCCGCTATATCGAATTTTCTCCCTAGCTGTAACCTTTTTCCATGTACTGGTCCTCTGGCAATCTGTACCTGGGTTCCTCGAGCGACCTGTACCTGATTTTTTTGAAATGTTCGTACCTGATTCTCCGTAATGTTTTGCACCTGACCGTCTCTGTATGCTACGAGCTGTTGGCTTGTACTTTGGCCTTCTTCGTGTTGTCTCTCGGTCTCTTCGCTGACTCGTGTGAGCGTAACGCAAATGGCTACCTCGCTGTTCTCTCTCTGTTGTTGTACCTCGGAAATATTGTTTGCTGCTCGATTGGATGACGTTGATGGGATTTGATCTTCACTAGCGCTCTTCTTGTTGCTCTGTTTATGAATTTTCTTCCTGGATTCGTTGTTGTTGGCGGCGTCGGTTTCGTGGTATGCTCCCAGCTCACTTAAGTGGGTTGTCCTCCTCTTTCCTCTGAAAAATTTCTCTAGCCCCACGATCACTGGTGATACAAAATTCTTCACCCGGTGAGGTCTACTGTACCTGGGCGCTAGTTTGGCTGCAAAGTTATCCACCGCTTTTGACAGCTGATGCTCCTTTACCAGCACTAAGTCGCCTCTAGCCGGTCGCCATTACCTCATTCTTAAATTATAATGCTTTGCCTGCTCTGCTGATTTCACCCTGGCTTAGCTACTCTCTCACCTGTACCGAATGTATGCGCGTCGTAAAGGCTTTGGAAATCCTTGGTTCTCTGCCTTGTACTACATATGCTGGACTGTACCCTGTCGATTCACATATGCTTGTGTTTAATTCGAGTGTTATCAGTTCGTCCCATGTTCTCTGCTCATTCCCTGAAAACTGTGCGGTTCGCTCTTTGTGTCGGGTTCTCCTGCGGTGTGTGTGGGGTTGTTAGTTGGTGTTTTATGCCAAGTTCCTCCAAATACTTCTTAAAACGTTTGCTCACGAACTGCGCTCCGTTGTCTGTGATTAATACTTTTGGAATGCAAAATCGTGGCAAAATTCTTTCTCTAAATCTTCGTATTGCGCTCTCTGTTGTTGCCTTTCAAATCGACATTACCTTCACCCATTTTTATAATCTGTCAACGAAAACTAATGTCATTGTGTTACCATTTTTCGGGCGTGGATTGGACCAATAAAGTCTGCGCACGCTGCTGCCCACGGTTCTTCTGGAATTCTAGTTTACATCTTACCCGCGGCCTGTTGTTGACTAGGTGTGTATACCTGACATCCATTACATTGCTGTACGTACTTTCTTACGTCTCTGGGGGGTTCAGATACTTGGTCTGGATATCATACGTGGTTCAGGGCTCTGGATTAGGGACTGGTATCAGACTTAGACTGGCCATAGTGACGAATTGTCACACGTGATTAGTTATCACGTCCTGCACGAGGAGCCCCTGCTTCTACTGATAATGGCGGATCCAGAGAGGACAACTCGAAAAAACCCGCACCCCTGAGTCATTGTTCCGAGTTCAGGGGAGGGAGGACCCTGTTAAGGATCAAGATCGGTACACAACGATGACGAACTGGACTGTTAAGAATTTTGATTTTGACTCTGTTTTGGACTTGATGACTTTGGGCTGGTAGGTGCGGTATTCTCCCTCCTTAGTAGGTCGGGGTGAAACCTTACCGAAATGGCTGGTAGGCTAATGCTAAACCTGCCCACGTCCCGTTAAAACCGTGGCAGGCCTCAAGGTACATTCCGGCTCCGTCGCCGTTAAGTTGGTGGTGTAGGTGCGGTAGAAAACGCATAACGTAATGCGTCAACGTTCGCGTAGCCTCCCTACGTAGCATAGATAACCACGAGACCGTTAAAGGGCGACTACACAATCGGCTCCGGATAGCGGCCTTGAGTGGGGAATTTTTAGAATGGACAAGACCAACACGAATCCGCCAAGTGTGGGGTGCGGAAGAAGAGCGGTTTTGATGGAAATCCGTCAAATCAATATTCAGCACCCTAAGGCGGCTTCCGCAAATTTGTTTCTCTGTCTTCAAAAAGGCGGAGTGGATATAGTCCTTGTCCAGGAGTCGTGGCGAGTAACCGCCGAAAGATTTCTGGATTAAGGACTGGAAAATTCAATACCATGGTGCATGGGGAGGTAGGTAGAACTAGATCCTGCGTGCTTGTTAAAAAAGAGATTAAAGCTTTTATTCTCTCCAATTTCAGCAATGCTGACGTAACCACGGTCTGCCTCGAACGAGGCAGTAATGAAATGTGGGTGGTCTCAGGGTACATGCCCCATGGGGACGTAGCGGGACCACCACCTGCGATACTGGACGAAATCACCGCTGAAGCAAGGCGGAGAGGTGTTGGCGTGATCATCGGTGCCGATGCTAATGCCCATCATAGCATCTGGGGAAGCTCGGATAACAATAATAGAGGTGAGTCTTTATTTACTTTTATTGTAGATGAGGAGCTTTGTATATGTAATAGGGGGAATGACCCGACCTTTATTACTGCGGTAACTGAGGAGGTCCTGGACCTCACCCTGGTTAGTAGAGAACTGAAACGGCGGATATATGGCTGGAGGGTTCTCAAAGAGCACTCCTTCTCTGATCACTGATATATTCAGTTCTCGGTGAGCGAAGAACGCCCCGGTGAAATATTTTTAGGAACCCTAAAAGTACCAACTGGTTCTTGTATTGCAGGAAGCTGGGAGAGCTATTGTCTGAGGTGCCTGTCGTTGGTTCGGACCTGTCCGAATCTGAGATAAACGTTCTGGTGGAAAACTTCACCTCGGCAAGCAATAGCGCCTTTCAACTGTCCTGTTCATTGAAAACTTACAGGGGGAAGGCCAAGCCGCCCTGATGGTCTGATTCTCTTGACGACCTAAGAATGTCCAGTAGGCGGC
Organism: Eurosta solidaginis; assembly: GCF_040869045.1. Lineage (NCBI taxonomy): Eukaryota > Metazoa > Arthropoda > Insecta > Diptera > Tephritidae > Eurosta > Eurosta solidaginis. The sequence goes on along the minus strand of NC_090324.1, from coordinate 80,624,882 downwards.
TCTTTAACAGAGCCAGGAGGAGTAAATTACCCTCGGACTGGGAGCTCTATAAGGTGAGTCTGGGAATTTATAAATATGAAATAGGATAGCCAAGCGAGATTCATGGCGAAACTTCTGCGAAAACGTAGAAGGCTGCAATGAATCCGCGAGGCTTAGAAAAATACTCTCTAAGAATCCCGCTCCTCTGGGGTATCTGAGAGATGATGGTGGGGACTGGTCGATGAGTAGCGAGGAGTCCCTAAGACTTTTACTGGACAATCATTTTCCCGATGTCCCAATGGCGAAGGGATCTTCGCCTGCATGGTCGGCGGTCGTTGGCCATGCAGAAGTGCCTGCCATTCCTATACGGGAAAGTCAAAATCCCTGGGCTATAGGGTCGTTCAAGTCTATAAGTCTCCGGGCCCGGATGGAATCATTTCTGCGCAAATTCAAAACTCTTTGGGGATTTCCTGCCGCTGGTTGGCCATCATCGACACTAACTGCCTCAGGCCCAACTATATCCCTAAGTCTTGGCACACGGTTAGGGTTATTTTCATTCCGAAGGCCGGCAGATGTATCACCTAAGGACTTCAGGCCAATCAGTCTCTTGTCGTTTCTTCTTAAGACGTTTGAGCGGTTGATTGACCTGTACCTACGGGAAAGGATACATCGAGGGTTACTGTCGGCTTCACAGCATGGGTACTGCAAGGGCAGATCGACGGAAACGGCTCTCCATTCGATTGTAAAGCAAATAGACCGGTATGCAGATGACCTCGCTATCCTAGTCAGAGTCATATTTCTGGGCGCCCTGCGCGATGTTCTGCAAGGCTACTTGGATACTGTGGCTAAGTGGGCTGAATCAAATCATGTGGATTGACGGTCAACCCGGGAAAAACGGAATTTGTTCTTTTTACAAGGAGATATAAGATGCCCGATTTCAGAACTCCCTCGATTGGAGGGGTAACGTTGGTACTTTCTGATAGGGTTAAATATTTGGGGATTATTTTGGACAAGAAACTGTCCTGGAGACCCAATGTCGAAGACCGGGCCAGGAAGACCGCCGTTGCCTTGTAATGCTGCAGAGGGGCTATCGGAAAAGGTTGGGGACTCTCGCCAGGAGTAGTACACTGGCTTTATGAGATGGTGGTCAAACCGGTACATTTCAAACAAGGTACATTTCAAACAAGAGCATATTTTTAAAGCAGGTAGTGTTTTCTTTGTAGAATTAGGGAACCTTTTTGTCTAGGCAGGCTTGAATTTTTACTTGATCTAAGTATAAATAATAGTACATGCGCCTTGTTCCTTCATAATATCTGCATGGCTCAGTTCATAATTGCAGTTTATAATCCGTCATTTACTTAAAAATATAATATGAATAAAATGGCGCGAGAGGTTGAGTGTACAAATGATCCAGATATGTTCTGTTTCATCTACTTATCGATAAAATGATGCGACGTGTGTCTTCATATCCTTTGAAAGTTACATACTATAAGTATTTTGGAATTGAGCCTAAAAACCATGGAAACCGAATACTGTGTGCACCACATGTCGAGTCGCATTGATTTTTTCGGAAACCGGAACAAAAAGGTGCGTTGTAAAAATTAGGAATTTGCTCCCTTTTAAGCATAGCTGGCTAATTTCTGAAGCTATCTATTTAGGCGTCATATTAAATGTATTAACCATGTGAGGACCAAATATAATCCATTAATTTGGCCCACACAAAACCACCACCCCATAACACAGGAGCAGTTCTACAGACAACACGAGACACAAACAAGTCTCTGAAACATCATAAAACACGATTAGCAACATTGCCAACACAACACGGGACACAAACAAGTGTCAGAAACATCACTAGCGCAACAAGTTGCCGCAACACGCCACAGCAACACCGTAACTATGGCAACGCAACGAACTATGCTAGCAACATCAAGAGCATTGGCTATAAAAAGGGCAACACGAGAAGGCAGGAGGCAGTCAGCACGCGGTTGTGGTTGCGACCGGAGCTACTATTGGAGCGCTCTGGAAGGCATATCGGTTTTGACCATTGCAAGCCAGTGCGTTTCATAGGAGAAAGTCGTGGACTGAAGATTGTGGGTAAGCAGGCTTTGACCGCTCTACAACGCTTTAGATCACGCTTGCTCCCTCGTAAGCAAACGTCCTCCACAGCATCGTGATCCCGCGCTCAGCCAAACGTCATCCGCGGCAGAAGTACGTCGGCAACCGCAGTAGAAGTGAGTCGAGGTGAAACGCAACAACGTGACTGTACCGAGGCTAACGGATCTCACCTAACGGAGCGCAAAGTTGCGACTGTCACCTGAGCAGCAATTGAAGGGCATCTGAAAGGCGTATCGGTTTTGACCATCGCAAGACAGTTCCCGTCATAGGAGAGACCCGTGGGTTGAGGATTGTGTGTAAGCTGGTTTTGACCGCTCTACAACGCCTTAAACTACGCTCGCTCCCCGCTAAGCGAAGGCCCACAAAGTCACGAGCCCGCGCGCCATCGCCATAAGCCTCGGCGGCAGAGACACGCATACACACGACGCCAGCAGAGTTACGCATACACACGACGTTGGCCACAGCAGAGTCACGCTTCCATACGACGTTGGCCGCAGCAGAGCTACGCAGATATACGACGTTGGCCACAGCAGAGTCACGCATACACACGACGTTGGCAGCAGAGCCACCCATAAATACGACGCTGGCAGAGCCACGAATACGCACGACGTTGGCAGCAGCAGAACTACGCGTACATACGACGTTGGCCGCAGCAGAGATACGCAGGCATACGACGCTGGCCGCAGCAGGCTTAGCACTGCCACTAGCCATAACAGGAACACGCCGGCGCAAGGCGTCAGCGAGACACATTCACACATACATAGACGGCGACCAGGACGGCGCCCTAACAGAACGTTCCTAACGGGACACGAGGGACCGCTAGCCCATCACGAATTATAAAGCAAGCAATGAAATTAAGTGAATTATAGATACACATTTTATACATTTTATATTATAATTTAGGGAATTTACCAATAAAGTGAATTTATATGAAAACGATTTGCAAGGCGCCCCGAAATACAAATTCATTGTAAACGAACCTTGGACACGGCGAGTATACCCCAGCAGTTACTTAAGAAGCACCGGGGCAAGGAAAAGCTTCGTTACAATTGGCGCCCGAGCAGGGACCCTGCAAATCGTACAACGTCAGAAGGAACATTCCTAACTAGAAACCTAACAGAAAAATGGCCGACCAGATTGACACCACGTGGCTAGACAATATTTCAAAGGAGCAGCTGATATCCATTACACAGGAGCTGGGCATTGAGCAGACAGGCACCACCCGAGAAATCAGAAAGCGCATAGCAGCCATGGCTTCAAAAGCAAATGTTGACTCGGAAATACACACAAAATTTTTATCCTTAGAAGCCGCGTATAGGAAGGAGAATACAGCAAACACGAGTGAGGAAAATGAGTCTAAGACACCGATCCCGCCGAACGGAGGCGGAGCCATGAATATCGCCGATAGACCAGCTGAGCACAACCAGTTTGCGTTCCCTCCCAGGAACACAGTACCCCCACAACAGTGCGCATCATCCGGAGTAGCGGTATCACCCTACGGTGCATCTCAGGCACCGACCGTTATATTCGCACCCATCATCGACTAGGTAAGAAAGTGGTCAGTGAAATATGAAGGTGGACGGGATCCTCTAGCTTTCGTCGAACGGCTGGCAGAACTAGGCGATGTCTATATGCTAAACGTAGACTTGCTCCCAAAAACGATGCCCGAATTGCTAGGTGGCACCGCTCTTCAATGGTACCGCAATAACAATGTACACTGGAGCAACTGGACGACCTTCAAGCGCGACTTTTTAAGCTTCTTTCTACCAGCCAGGTACTTCGAGCGTCTCGAGGACGAAATACGGCAACGAAGGCAGCACGCCCGCGAAAGATATAATGATTATGTCCTAGGGATACAAAGCTTGATGAGACACGCCGGATACAGCAACGAGCAACGCCTGGAAAGAATTTTCCGCAATAGCCACCCCGATTATTTACTCTACATTCGCCGAAGAGATTTCAACACCCTAGGAGAACTCATCTCTCTCGCCGAGGAATATGAAGGTATCCACGAAGGTTACCGACGGACATCAGATGGATCACGTCGCGAAATAGCGAGATACGTCGTTGGTGACAAAACTACAGCTTCATCACCGCAGTCGGAACGATCATCCCACCAGCAGCCACCGAGGGTACAGCGCCACTCACCACCAGAAACTCGGGTTTTCGATCCGAGCAGGGTATGTAGAAGGTGTGGCCAAGAAGGACACTATGCAAGGAGATGTCGTAACCCACGGAAAATTTTTTGTTGGGAGTGCGGTCGAAACGATAAACGCTCGACTGAATGCTGCCGTTGACGTCAGGGAAACGACGGAGGGCTTCACCAAGAACAAGGCGCGGTGAGCCCACTGAACCCAGCGCCGAATCAGCGGTAGTCATGTACCAGGAATACGGTCGCCTATATGCCCCAGCTCAGATTGGAGCAGTATCGTCGGAGGCAGTTATCGATACAGGGGCCTCAAGGAGCTTCGTTTCAGCCACCCTCGCGAATCACGTGGTGAGTTCTGGAAGCGGGGAGAGGGTAAGAGTGGCCATCGAAATAACAATGGCCAACGGAGTCAGCACTACGATTTTCGATGCCGTAAGGACAGAGGTACGCCTCGGAGATTCGTCATTGCACACAGTCCTACATGTGATGCCCGGGGCAATCGACGACATTATACTTGGCCTAGATACGTTGGGGAGCCTAGGAGCAGCCATATCATGTGGAGGAGGACACCTTGTGCTAACCAGGCCCTTGCTCAGCACACACCGCCTCCTGGAGCCACGGCGGAGACCATTCAGAGTATAACACCACCGAGTGCGAGGAACGGCAAGTACGACATCAGGAACGGAATTAACGGCGACACACCCAGCAATGAACATAGTGGTATAGAAGGCGAGGCGGATCGCATACGAGAATTTCTGGCAGTAGAACTCAAAAAGTTCGAGGCCATGAGCGGAGTGACGACGGTAGCCGAACACAAGATCATCCTGACTGACGACCGTCCCATCAAGCAACGGTATTTCCCGTGCAATCCAGCGATGCAGAGCATAATTAGCAACGAGATCTACGAGCTCCTCGCGAAGGGATGCATCGAGCCATCCTGCAGCCCACATAGCGCCCCGATCGTGTTAGCTAAGAAAAAGAACGGTAAGTGGAGGCTTTGCGTGGACTACCGGCAGCTCAATGCCAAGTCAGTTCCCGACTCATGCCCGCTGCCAAGGATACAGCACATCATGGACAAACTACGACAAGCGAAATATATAAGTAGCCTCGACCTGAAGAACGCCTACTGGCAAATAACCCTGGAATCAAACAGTCGCCCCTACACGGCTTTCACGGTACCCGGACGCGGCCTGTTCCAGTGGCGTGTCATGCCCTTTGGTTTGCACTCAGCACCCGCAACGTTCCAGAGGGCGCTCGACCACGTCATTGGGCCAGAAATAGAGCCCCATGCTTTTGCGTACCTGGATGATATTATCGTCATAGGCACAACTTTAGAGGAACACATCCGAAATTTAAGAGAGGTGATGTTACGACTACAGCGCGCCAACCTCAGGATCAATCCAGAGAAGTGTGATTTCTTTAGGAAAGAACTCAAGTACCTGGGCCACGTGGTCAGAGATAAAGGGATCCACACGGACCCAGAAAAGGTTGCCGCTATTCAGGAACTGAAGCCACCGACCAGCGCGAAAGGAGTACGCCAACACCTAGGAATAGCCTCGTGGTACCGCCGTTTCGTGCCCGATTTCGCCACTATAAGCCAGCCGCTCACCGCCCTGTTAAAGAAGGAAGGCTACAAATTTAAAGTAATAACCGACCACATGTCACTAAGGTGGCTAAATTCCATTGAGAGCCCTTCTAGTCGCATAGCGCGATGGGCCTTAGAACTACAGCAGCACACCTTCGACATTGAGCATCGTAAGGGAACGCTCAACCTGGTGGCGGACGCTCTATCTCGACAGCCGCTGGAAGCATTACGATTTACCACGACGACGGAACCACAATGCAAGTGGTGGCACAAGCGGGTCAGCGAGGTACGCACCAACCCGGAGAAATACGCCGAATATACGATACAGGATGGACACTTATACCGCCATATTCCCTGCCGGTCACACGACGAAGAGGCGGGTACCATGGAAATTGTGTGTGCCCACACCACTCAGACAGCGAGTGTTACAGGAAAATCATGACATACCAAGCGCGGGACACATGAGTATCCGCCGGACAGTAGCGCGAGTCGCCAACCGATATTATTGGCCCGGCATATTCCGTGACATCAGCCGGTATGTATGTCAATGGCGAATCCTGCCAGAAATACAAGGAAACACAACAAAAGCCAGCCGGAAAGATGCTCTCACAGGTAGCCCAGGCACCATTTGCCACGGTCTGCGTCGACTTCGTTGGACCCCTACCACGGTCTACACACGGAAACACCATGTTACTGGTATTTTTCGACCGATTCAGCAAGGTGGGTGGAATTGATCCCCATTATGCGTGCTACCGCAGACGGCCTTCGCCGAGCTTTCGGTGAACGGATACTCTTAAGGTTTGGCGTCCCCAATGTACTCATATCCGACAACGGCGCACAGTTCTGTAGCACGCTCTGGCAGCGCTACCTTAAGGAAGTTGGCGTACGACAACAATACACCGCACCCTATACTCCCCCAAGAAAACCAACAGAACGAGCAAAACAGGACCATCAAACGGATCATAGCGCAGCTCACCAACTCAAAGCATAAGCGATGGGACGACCTCCTCCCGGGAAATTGGGCTAGCGATAAATAGTAGTGTCAACGCTTCTACAGGCTACAGCCCAACTTTCCTCGTGCAAGGACGAGAGCCACGACTGCCAGGAGCCCTATTCGATGAAGTCGACGTTCGGACGGGTGCAGCTCTCGCTACGGCCGAGGAGAAGTCCAACAGAATGCAGGAGGCCTTCAGAATGGTGAGGCAGAATATGGAGCGGGCAGCAGTAGATCAAGCACGTCATTACAACCTACGGCGGAGAAAATGGACCCCCGTAGTCGGCGAGTTGGTCCTTGCCAAGGAAGCACCACTTGTCAAAGGCTGCGGAGGGATTTGCAGCGAAATTGGCACCCAAGTATGAATGGCCCTTACCAAATTCTGGGGTA